>NC_079212.1:31920944-31969049 GCF_029633865.1 Lampris incognitus
GGGGAAATAAAGAAAGACAGCAATGATGAAGAGGGCAGAGAGAGAGAGAGAGAGAGAGAGAGAGAGAGTGAGAGAGAGAGAGCAAGACAAAACACAGGGACCAAAATAAAGTACAAAAGCAATAAAACCAATGCCAGAGGCATGTTTGACCTTGTCTGCCAAATCTTAAACTTTGTGATTTTTTTTTTCATTCGGGTAGTTCATGCGGCAAAATTCACACTTGCATCACAGTCTTTTCTCCCCTTCCTCTCTCGCCTTCTCCCCGCTTTGACTGCACATTAACTAAATAAGTAAAATCTCTAGAGAGAGGAGCACTGAACCTGCCACACATAATCATGTTGCATGTGGTAGGAAGGGGCAGCCTGGCAGGGGTGGTTTTTGGCATTTCATGCTCATGTCTGCTGTGTTGGCAGCATGGCAGCAGGCTGGTCTGCCATTAGGAGTTGCCAGGCAGAATGGAGTTCATTGGGAAGTCAACAGAAGACTCAGACAATCACTATTCAGTAACAGAGAACTAAAACAATTAAATGAATCAGCGACCTCAATTCCCCTTAAATGTCTAAAAACACGGGGCGTCCGGGTAGCATAGCAGTCTATTCCATTGCCTACCAACATGGGGATCCCGGTTCAAATCCCTATGTTGTCTGCGGCTTGGACGAGCGTCCCTACAGATACAATTGGCCATGTCTGCGGCTGGGAAGCCAGATGTGGGTATGTGTCCTGGTCTCTGCACTAGTGTCTCCTCTGGTCGGTCGGGGTGTCTGTTCAGGGAGAAGGGGGAAACTTCTCACTGTCAGGTGAAAAGAAGCAGCTGGTGACTCCACGTGTGTCGGAGGAGACATGTGGTAGTCTGCAACCCTCCCCGGGTCGGCAGAGGGGGTGGAGCAGTGACCCCACTCTTCTGAGCTGTAATTGGCTGGATACAATTGGGAAGAAAAGGGGGGGGGTCTAAAAACACAGCACCAGGGTTGTGAGCTAAATCTGCCTTCTTTTTACTATCCATCCATCCATTATCCAAGCCACTTATTCTAATTAGGGTCACGGGATGCTGGAACCTATCCCAGCAGTCATACTTTTTACTGTCGTCACTGTTATTATTATTATTTGCTTCGTATTGTTCTATTAAGGTTAAAAATCAACAGAATCTGAACCAGAAACCCAGTTTAGACTCAGAATCTGCTTTATCGGCCAGGTGGGTTTACATATAAAATGGACTTGAGTTGCTCACGTGACACACATCATGTGTACATGGAAATTTGTTTTCTACACACAATGAAATGTATTAAAACCCCCCCCCCTTGTTCCCCCCCCCCTAAAAGAACTGGAGATATAGTTGAGATCTCTGAATATACTGAAATCCAGTTTTGCCAAACACCTACTGAGTGTAATGTAAAGTACTGTTATGAATGACCCGCTCATAGACCTGCATGCAATGTGTGTGCCTTTAACCTTTATGTAACCTTTTTTTTTTATTTCACTTTTGTTTGCCATTTGCCAAGATGTAAGACCTCAAGAACGTGTACAATGTACAAAACATGTTGCCTCGATATTTTGTACCTTATTGTATATTTTCATCTGTCATTCTGCACCGTATGTAACTACTGCAAACAACACAAAAAGACTGTAGCTCACTGCTTTACTTACATTCAATGTACTGATTTTTTGTTTCCTGTATGCTGAAACATCTTCATTTGACTTTTGAGGTGTGAATGGTTTTTAATGAGGCCCTCACCGTTGCCTCTGCCAAGGCAGAGATGACGTTTCCCAGAGCAGACAGAGACTTGTTGATGTTTTTAGCCTCGTCCAGGACAGCTCCTGCAGCACCGGTCTTACTGACCTGCAACAGAGGAAGAGGGAAAGAGAGGAGGGTAACAGGATGGAGAGACAGACAGCCAGACAGCCAGACAGGTAGAAAGACAAATAGACAGACAGGCAGAAAGACACAGACAGACAGGCAGACAAGCAGGCAGACAGACAGACAGACAGACAGACAGACAGACAGACAGATAAGGATGAAGGGGATGAGGTAACACAAGACATGAAAATAATCAACAATCTTGAGTACATGTATTGCCAAGAAATTACACCTTGTAACAAAAACCTCACATCATTCTACCCTGCACAACGTTCTCCATAAGTTGGTCTTGTCCACCTAACAAGTACTTTGCTTGTCCCTCTTGTCTATTGCAAAGCTTATTCATCTTTTCTCCAATTGGATATTCATATATCAAGCGCTTATATGACAAAAAAAAAAAAGATAAACTGCATTTAAAAGAAAGAATTGGATTGTGCAGTTCCAAACAGACTTAAAAAGCACAACAAACAAAATAAAAATAATTAAGATAACCAAAAACTATGGTATCAGCAAAACATAGTATCATGTGTGAGCAGGAGGTCCTTAAAAAACAATGCCCATAGTATCTATGTGATAAACAGGGCAGAGCAGACAGCAATGTCCACAGGGAAGTTTGCTTTTCCCATAAGTAGATAAAAGAAACATGAACGTTCCCAATGAGATTCGATGGTTGAGATGGTGTGGTACCTTCTCACTTCCTGCCAGATCCACCAGGTAGAGTTTCCCACACAACTTCTGCTCTGTCTCCACGTGTTCCTGTTTGATGTTGATGAGGAAGATGCTGTGGCTGCGGGAGCTGTGCTCATTCATGTCTGTACAACGAGAGAAGAGACAAAAACATTCAGGGACAGGAAATGACATCACAAGTGTTTCCTGCAAAAGCTAGGTAGGAATTGGATTAAGCTGGGAATCTATCTATCTATCTATCTATCTATCTATCTATCTATCTATCTATCTATCTATCTATCTATCTATCTATCTATCTATCTATCTATCTATCTATCTATCTATCTATCTATCTATCTATCCAGCTTCATATAGCACATTTCGTACATCCTAGTGATGATAGAAAGAGAGTGTGTGTTTGTGTGTGTGTGCGCACGCGTGTGTGTGTCTAAGGTGTGAATATGAACCTTAGTTAGAATAAGGGCCAAGTGCATGTATGTATGTATGTATGTATGTATGTATGTATGTATGTATGTATGTATGTATGTATGTATGTATGTATGTTTGTATGCATGTATGTATGTATGTATGTATGAATATGTGTGTGTACTGATGGTGTTGGGGCAGGATTTGAACCCAGGCTAAGGTGAAGGAGGACAGACGAGAGGATGAGTAACCGTAAACAGATAGTTGGCATTTATATATGTCTAAATCAGTTTTGTTATGGCACTAAATCCTCAAATAATTGCAAATCTGAAAACGCTAATACATCGATCATATTTTGAAACAGCATGTATGGGTAAAATTTTCCTCCGCAGAATAGAAACTAACAAATAAAACAAGAAAAATTTGATATTAACTAAACATCTTTAGAGCCTAAAATTATTGTCGGTGTACACTGGCCAAATGTGAAGGTATACCTCAAAATAACAAGTTTTGCATTTGTAAATAGGGACAAATCACTAATGTACATGTAAAACTCATTTAGCAGAAACACCAAACTCATTACCTATTTCAAGACCTTTCCCTACCAATTATATAAATATTTTTCCGAATGGCATTATTTAAATGAACTCAAACTGGCGAGTAAGAGAAATTTCTAATAGCATTTCTTTAAACTATATATTTTACAATGAATCCCTTTGTGTCATTTCTGTCTAGTGGATCGAACCATTTCTGAGACAGTAAGAGAGTGTATCACAGCATCAGATTTATTTGCATAGCCCGAAATCACTATTTAGTCTTGGAGGGTTTTACAGCCACAAATAACACAATCATAATCATAAGTAGCTGCTATGCAGTAAAGATGACTAGAAAAAACACCAAACAGCACAGTCTAAATCCCTCTCGTCATCCCACCTCCTTAGACAGAGGGTGTTACTCTGCAGATGATATCTGAGGACACCGGTCTAATACCTGCAGAGCTTCGACCATGAGCCTGCTATTACAACATCAGTCTGCAGCACAGTGAGTCAGCAGACAGGCCAAAGACAACACCTAGAATAGGAAGCACAGAGCACAATGCCTGGAAACGCAGACCTGTTGGTTCTCAAGCGAATTATTCCCTCAATCAATATTTAATTTAATCATCTTATAAGGCCACTTGTTCCTTTTTCAGAGACGCGGGGCACTGGAGCCTATCCCAGCATACTTTGGGGGGAAGGCAAAGACACCCAGGACAGCTTGCCAGTCCATTGCAGGGCGAAGATACAGACAATCACTCACACTCACATGTATGGGGAATTTAGAGTCTCAATATCACCTTACATGCATATTTTGAGCGGTGGGAAGAAATCACATCAGCAGACTTCAAGATACCCATATACAACAGAGAAACTCCCCTACAGCATATATAGATATACATAATGAAACTTTTTTTTTAAATTACAGCATCACTCTGACCTGTACAACTGTACTACTAGAGCTATTAGACATGCATTATGTCTCGATACCATAGAGTGGCTCAGCACGGACATAGAGATGTAGAGTAAAGTGGAGCTTTGGGAATGCACACATCCATAGAAAATGCTAAAATTACCACCAAGAAAAATTCTGTTTCTGTTTAATGTATTTGCATGCCATATCTTCCGTTAACGTCCAATCAAAGCATTGTTGTCATAGATTGTATTGGTCACTGTAATGGCTAAAATATGTCTGAATTTGGTTTCATCTATGAACATACAGGATGACTCGCTCATATTTGCTACCAGAAATTAATTTATTCATATAATAGCCTTAGGCAGCGAATTTACGCTGTCTTTCTCTCATATGCTGGAAATTAACAATGCCTGAGAAACTTAAAAGGCACAGAGACTGAAAGTGTCAGGAAAATTAAGCTGAGCTCCATCTGACAAGTTCTTACTTCTTCTATGGTATTGTATGACGCCTGAAAATTATAGTGTGCTGCATCACAAAGATTACATAACAACACACTATAACAGGCAACGTGAACCCAACTGTCACATTACACTCCATTAACTACTCCAGAATAAGGCTGTGGGCAACACGAAGGAAACGTGGAACTGGGTGGAAATGGTGGCGGGAGATGGTAGAATAGACTGATGGAGAGAGAAAGAGGAATTTAGCTCAGTTTGTGCATAACTCCAACCATTGATCATGTTTCAGGGTCTGCATTTATCTTTCGGACTATTTTCCTTTTGTATCTGAAATCGGTGAATATAATGTTTGAACAGCATTTAAATAACATTCCAGATTTCTTTTTTTCGGGGGGGGGGACTTACTAGTCACAGCAACATGGCGGTTTGCTTTGCCCTCATCAATCACATCCATAACCTCATCAGGGCTGGACACAAAACGTTCAGTGCATCCCTACATCATTAGCGAAGAGAGGAGAGGAGAGGAAAGGAGAGGAGAGGAGGAGAGGAGAGGAGATGTGAGGAGAGGAGGAGGAGAGGAGATGAGAGGAGGAGGAGAGGAGATGAGAGGAGAGGAGAGGAGGGGAGATGAGAGGAGAGGAAGAGGAGAGGAGAGGAGCAGAAACATAGCAAGGACATGGAAGGAGAGAGGGAAATGAGGGAAATAAGAAAAATGGAAAACACATTGAATGTGATACAGCATACAAAAGAAAATGGCCAAGAGGCCCAGCTGTATAAATCACTGTTCTCACAAACCTTGACATATGGAACCCTGTTTTTATCCTCATGGACAGCCAGGTTGGTCTTTGTCACTGAAAACCAGATAGAAAATAAAAGTATGAGTCGTATCTTGTATTGGAGGAGTATCATCGATTTGTATTTTGCAGTCTGACATTTTTACACTGTAGGGGGAGTACTAACCGTCCAGTAGGTCACGGATTTTATCCATGTAGATTTCAAAGTATGAAACCTGTTGAAGAATAAGAAAAGTCAAAATCAGCCTGCAAAATAGTGTGACTTTGGGGCATTTCAATGCACAACATCCCATAGGTGTTCTTGTAAGTGCAGTCCCATATAAATATAGTTTCACTAGACGGGAGCAGGAAACTAAAATCCTAAGGCACAGAAAATAGATGAGCCCTTTTCTCAGAGAATGGTAATACAGAAGCCAAACAGTGAACCAGAAGATCAGAGAATTAAGCATGACAGGGTAGGATAGCAAACTCATGCTCCAACACAAACCTACACAGTGTGAAGTAACCCAACACTGACCCACTCAAATCCTCCTCAGTACTGTCTGAGGGTAACACTGGTACCTTGATGTGGAACTCAAGGTTCTCATCCATGGCAAAGATGTGGTTGAAAATGTCCTCGGCAATGCGAGGAATTATTCCCATCTGGTGAGGGTCATGCAGCTTGCCCTGGAACAGAAAAACACAGCCCGGAGAGTAAGACAGCTGTATCTGCATACATTTCATTAAAATGGGGGTTGGAGTCGAGTCAGTTGTTTATTGGGTGTAGCTGTAAAGATGTTAATGGGCATGTAAAGGTCATAATACTGTGAAGAAAACAAGTGCAATTCATTTCAATGGCACACATTGGGCTGCTCTACATACCTCCATGGTGTGGGTCTTCCCGGAGGAGGTCTGTCCATATGCAAAGATAGTGCCATTGTATCCACCCAGCACATCTATGTAATGCACAAGCACAAATTGTACAAGATAAAAAGCAACAGCAAATATTTTCTACATTAAAAGAGTACCTGATAAACACTCCAAGCAAAATGACCTCAAAGCAATGTGTAGCCCTGAAATAAACACTATTCATCCATTAAAGGAAGGTTTTGCTGAGCTTGCACACTCCTTAAAGTGCTGCCCTGCTTAGCATACATGCAGTTTGACATTTACAGACATTTACTTGCAGATATTTTAGAACCATTTCAGAAGAGTATTTCAAAGATTGCCTGTGTTTTTGCTCATTTTGCTCACCCTTGACAATCTGTTTGGCACAGGTGTTGTACACCTGCTCCTGGGTGGTGTTGGTTGGGAAGACTCGGTCGAACGCGTAGGACCTCCCCTAACAAAAACACAAGTCACAGCACAGAGTTAACAAAAGTAAGCTCAGGCTGAACCGCTGGATCCAAGTTACAAACATTCTGCAGAATGAGATAGAAATAACGAGGGGCTTCAGCATGCACCACTTATTGGATCAAGCTTTTCAGTTTCAATTAAAACAACAGTACAGCATTTGCTTCGTGCTGTTCTTTCTCTTGCACACTAAAGCAGCCTGTTAATCACTAATTACTGAATAAAAGAGACTGCTGGGGTAGAAGCAGGAAAGTGGGCGCAGTAAGTAAAGTACTCCAACCGATGTTTTTCAATGCATCTGCAGTCATCGAGCTAACCAATGGGAAATGATGTCACTCCGGTGAAGCTTTCAGTGACTGACAAGAGAAACTGACTCATCATCATCTGACATGAGCCAGGCTGAAGTATGAAAGCAAGGAGTCACAAAAGGATTGCGTTATTTGCAATACATGTATCATCTAGATTAAAGAAACACAGACGTAAGTTACTTTTAAACATATTATTTAACAACACATGGTGACGCAAAGAACTGTTATCTGCATCCATTTTGGTGAGAGGTCATATAGGTAAAGATAACAAAGATGTCATCTACATTGTAAATCCATTCTGCACAGCTTGACACAGAGTACGCTGTTATTCACATTTTGACGTTTTTTTTTAACCGAAACTCTTGTGAAGTGAAGAGAAAATAATGTGCTCGTCATTGCAAAGCCCTTCTTTATGTGCAGCCTTTTCATAGGTCCTCTAAACTAATCTCCTGACACGAGCTCCCACCACAGAAGCTCAAACCCCAAAGACAATGAGATGAATCAAATCTTATAAGGGGACGGGGCAGGCTACATGAGTACTGAGCTTTTGGGAAAGCCAACTGTGTCCTGCCTCTTAGGCCTGGCTGTATCTCAGCTCGAGTTCATCCACTGTGTTCGTAGGACTTTTTCCCCACAGCATATGTTGAAAGAAATTCAAATTCCATTACTAGCAATCTAAACTCAGTCAGAAATAAGACAATGCAGGAGCACAATTTATCAACGTGTATTCTGCAGGGCACTATTAACTAATAGCTCTCAATATAGCAAAGCAGGGTTACATTTACTTTTAGCAGGTGTTTTTATCTACAGTGACGAACTAAAAGTCAGCGATCGACAGATTTACTTGTGTGTCGGCCTGCAGGCTTCTCAGAGCACTGAACTGCATTGACACCAAAGCCAAGAGTACATGTCATTCCTAGTATAACTAGTGTAAGTGTGTGACGTGTAAATCACCAATAGTAACATCAGTAGTGATTATAGTAACCATGCCCGATCCAATTCAGAATACAGAAATTCATTCCAAACGAAATTCATTTTCCTGAATGAGATTAGAAGTACAGATAGAGTCTATCACCAAAGGTATCTGTAGGTTTGTTTTTCTAAAAATAATTTTAGATGCATATCTGAATTCTCTGCTTAAGAATAAACATCTCTTTCAAATGGGCATGTCCCTCGGGAAAGAAGCCTCTCTTATGTGTTTGAAATAAGATTTATGAAAACACCATCCACTTCACAGTACATCCTGCAGAAAGTCACCTCTGCGCTAAATGGCAAGCAAGTCGTCAGTACTGTCCTGGGTGGTGGTGGTGGGGGAGGGGTCTATAAAACACTATGGGATTGGGTTGCACAAAGCAGGCGACTCTAAACCTCAAAATTCACCATCCCATTTGAAATGTGGGCGGGGATGCAGTGCAACAGTGTGTGCTGCCAGAGCCACATTAAATGTAATTGACTCATCGGCAGAGACCACCCCCACCTCCACCTCTATCTCCACCCCCACCCCCACCCCCATCCCGTGCCAGAGTCATTTCCTGAACATGGAGATAGTGAGGGAGGCAGATAAATACAGCGAGAAAAAGAAAGAGGGGGAGAAAGAGAAAATGACGAAAAGGATGAAAGGGAAAGGGAGCAGAGAAATAGAGGCAGACAGACAGACAGAGAGAAAGAGAGAAAGAGAGAGAGAGTTAGCAGATCAGTGGTATACTGAACGAGGTCGCTGAGTAATTATCGATCCTCTCTCTATGAGCAATTAGAGGGATGAGCTTGTGGCTCGGCTGTCAGGAGCTACTCTGAGAAGAGGGATGAAGGTCGGGGCAAGCTGCATCCATTAACACAGGAGGACATCTTTCCACAGGTCAGCCTTCCACAAACTGGTCCTTCTCCAGTCAGAGAAGGACCTCCAAGAGCTGGAGCCTGTCCTTCCCTGCCAGCACTCTATATAGCTTTATATGGTTCATTTTATCTACTTCAACTTGACAATGATGAACTCTTCACTTAATCAAACATCATTTTTCCCCTGAGGGATACCTGGCCAGCCAAGGAATATGAATGATAGCAAACAAAGGGTTATACATTACTGGCAAGAGTAGACAAAGGCAAATATAGCTGAAACTGTAGAAACAGGGAGAAAAAGCAGTTTTCAAACTTGAGCTTTGGGTTTCCATTTTCAAATGACCTTTTCCCTTGTCCCACATCTGATGATGCTGAAACTGATCCAGTGAATTGACTCGGTCATAGCCTGCAGACTCATTGTTCATCATTGCCCATCTTCATTTGGCGGTATTTGGAAAGGCTTTGTACAAGTCAGAGTCAGGACCCCGTTCAACTTGTAATTAACTGATTAAAAACGCAAATCAAGAGCGTATACGGGGAACAACCATAGGCTCCACATTGTCACCCATTTCTATATTGGCTGTTGAAGATGAGAAGCCCTTCGTGGAGAATGTCCAATTAATTAATTCAGACACTAAGAATTTCAAATTACTTTAAATTCTTAGTGTCTGATAAAAAAAAACAAATAAAACAATTTAATTGATCTACAAGGTGTATTTTGCATCTCATACCATTAACATTGACCAAGGTGTGAGAGGACTGTGATATTCATGCATCTACTGATGGAAATCCCTCATTCCTCTTACAGGCACCATCAACTCAATGGCAGATGCAACATAATCAGCTTTGGTTACTCCCCATCTCCCAGTACACCAACACCTGACTCTCTGATTAATTCACAAAAATGGATCTAAAATAATAGCATAGCATAGAAAGCCGGTGTATAGGATTATCACTTTTAGGATGGAAGAGAGGGCAATTATCAACTTAAACAAACAGATTCATCATTTCCTTTATATGACACCGAGTGGATATCTGGGTTGTTATATATATATAATATTTTTTGGTCATATTTTTCTTGTTATATATAGTTTTTCTTTTCCTTTGTAATGTATAGTAGCTGAATTAACTTAAGAGTAGGTGAGAAGGGGTAGGAAAAAAACAAGTGTATACTTCCTCCTACTCCTTTTCTAACATGTAACAAATAATCTGATGTATATGGAGATTTGTTCCGAGTTTTATGTGTGGATTTGTTGATCACTTCAGATTATTGGCAATGGCTTATATGCATGTTATATCCTGCTTGTTTACATGTTCAAAATAAATCATCATTCATTCATTCATTAGAAGACCTGCAGGTTTTGTCTCCTCACTCCGTCTATTGATTCCTACGATACGATGTCCAGGGAGCTGAACCAACTTATGGATGTGCATCAGTCCTATTCAGCCCAGGCCAGACTCGTCAGCTGATGCAAGGGCCCAATGTGCGCATTTCAAACACATTTTGCCTCATCATGGCAAGCAGAGGACGGGTTAAGAAATGATGCATGCCTTGATGTCTGCAGACAATATTTCCGTTTTTCTCATTGGAAACCAGAACACAACAGATGGGCTTGATAATTTATTAATGAGGGCCTGGGTGGAAAAAACAAAGCGCTGCTTACCCCGACGACGACGGTGTCATCTCCCTGGAATTTGGGGAGAAACTGGTCTCCTCGTGATACCTCCGCTTGATTCAAAGGACGAAAGCGACACAGCACTTTTATGTTGCACTCTGCTGTAACATCGGCCATTGCGCAAATGCAGCTGGGTAGGGTGACTCGCTAGCTTGCGGGAGACGAACTGCTGGAGGATGAGACACTTGGAGGCCCTGTGAGGTACGTGGTGAGGGATGCGGAGGATGCTGCCGGACGCGTCTTATTTCAATACCTCTTTAATATAACCGGCGACGATCACGGTCAGACAGACGGACGCGTTATTCTGACGGTCACAATTTGACAGCCGAGTACGATTTATGCGCAGTCGAGCGGCGGACAAGGCGAAGCTGAATGCCAAATTTGAGATAAAATCGCAACAGGACACCCTACATCATTGAAATAACGGATTAGGATGCTGCTCGTTCCCTCTTCGGTTTTTGCTCAGGCTCGGCTTGTATTTTGTTGTCCGTCTTGTTTTGTTTTCTTCTTTCCTTCCGTCGGATGCGCGGTGGTAAGGCGGTGGTGCGGTCCGGCCGGCTGAAGGTGAGACGCCTCTGTAAGGGCAGCGAGGTAAAGCCTATGTATGCACCGTAACACCCGTCGGCCCGTGTGCTCGCTGCGCCCTCTGGCGGTAGATCAGAGAAGGGCGTGGTCTGCACCCATCCCTTTAAAGTGGTACCCACCGGCCCCAGCATCCACACAGACGATGTGTCAGCATCATCACAGGCTACGCACCTTCAACCGCTACATGGCCAACACCGAAATAATGCGGTTATGTGGAATGATATCGCAACTGGCTCATCAATTGTTTTCAAAACAGCCGTGGGTCGTCTCCAAAGGGGTGAACTTACAGCCACTGTAGGCCTGCTTACTGACAGACTTATTACATTTACTCATTTAGCAGACATTTCGATCTAAAGTGACTTGCAAGAGTCAGCATTTATCAGATTAATTTGTTACTAACTGCCATCACGGAGTGCTACATAGTAATCACATCATAACCAAGAATGCACGTCAAGTGCAGCTAGCATAGGTGCGCTTTAGAGCATCACGATGCAGAGAATAGGAAAATCAAAGTACAAAGTACAGTAAAATGGCCACAAAGCAGTAAATCAGGGAAATTTATGCCATGACAGTATAAAAAGCCAAGCACAAGTAGAGAAGGCTGAAATAGGAGACACTAGAAAATGGTACTTATACCAGCCGGCGCCAATGCATACTGCCACCAAATACTATTGAAAATACTAAGAGGAAAAATAATAAGGGAGGCCTTATGGAGGAAAGGTTTTAGGTCTTTCTTGAAGGAAGCAAGTCAGTAGTTCTGATGGAGACAGAAGGGTCATTCCACCAATTTTGGCACCAGGTGAGTGGAAAGTCTGGACCTAGGGCTTGTCACTTTGGTACAAGACACAGATAGTGGTCTACCTGATGTGGAAAAAAGGGGGCAGAGCATGCTGATAGGGTTGCAACTAAGTCTGTGCAGCTCCTGCAGGCAAAGAGTCTTTGCCCTCCCTGTGCTTGTTAAAATTTCTTGGAATAAATACCTAGCCATTCTGGGAAGACGGTGAGGGTATTGATCAAGAGGATTTAGGGCTAAACTTGATGCATTAGTGTCAGATGATACAATGATGATGCAGCACAGTTATCCTTTGCTGAATAACTTCTATGGACCGTGTAGCAGGGGTGCTTACTTGTCTCATTATATCTCAAAATGTGCATCATTTTAACTTCGTTGTTTACAGACAACACATGTGAAAACCTAAAAAAAACATGCAAATTTATGTCAACTAAAAGACAGTCCTTGAGCTTGTTATTGTACCTGTTAGTGTGTCTTTGTCGGCCTTTATAAACAACATTTTAAGGCAAAGGAGAAATTTTAGCTATAGTAAGAATTGTAGTGAACAGTTTCAACTCATTTTAGTTCGTATGGGCCAATTCATAAACAGTATTACTGTCCCATTTGACAATACCTGTCCAAGTTTAAGGCCATTTAACACATCTTAGTCATCTAAAAAGTAGTACTTTTTACGCTACTATAAAGTAGCGTAAAAAGTTGTGCATGTAAAGTATCGATTTAACTGTGGAAATCAACACAAGAGGTACATTTTCTGTAAATAGTTTAATATTAAATAAAAAAGACTGCCATATAAAAAGAAAACTACAGTCCACAACTTAATCTTCGTCTTTTTAAACATAAGTATTGAAAGCAAGGGGTAGAATGAGAAAAATACTTAATTACAATTCCCAGAAAAATTCACAATTCATTGTTTTTCTCTCTCATCTCTTTCTCTAACAATATAAAATCAAAATAAAACACATTAACTGTACATATGTACAAAATCTCCAAGTGTAGAAATTGCATAATCTGCTTTCTTTTTCACTTTTATTTTATTATTTTTTTTATTTCATTTTAGCTTTTTTTTTTTTTTAATACAGCTAGAGATGCCAGTACTCTTAGGGTGGGGCAGCATGTGGAGGACTCTTACAGTGATATGAGGAGACACACAGAGAGAGAGGAGTATCCCCAGTCCACAGTGACACACTGGTTCAACAGACCCTCATGAGATGAATCTCAGTACACGACTCCCTTAGCTGTTCATTCCACCAGCTGAAGGACATACAGTCTGCAACTGAAATGCATTTCTCGGGGGTGCGGGGGGGGGGGGCCTAAGAGTACATCTGTCGTCATCTTATAATGCTGTGATTGCAACTATTCCCCAATCCTCTGTGAATGGTACATATGGCCATTGAAACTCTAGTTAATGGTCATGGTAATTTGCATATGAAACCGATCGTTGGTTTCGGTCGTTATGCAAGTGTATTGTTTATAAGGGTGGGGATACCTGCAGTCAGTTGAGACTGAAGAGGTCACTTAGATGAGTGATGAAACGTTTCTCTCAATAAACACTGTGTCCAGATGAACCGATTCAACTTTCTGTGATTTCTCAGGGGCTCCTTCAAGTTTCATTTCCAAGATGACTACTTTTACCACACCTTTATTTTTGATGTACTTTTAGAATTTGAGTGATGTTCAAATATGTGGACAGTGACTCAGCAGTGACTGTCAACTAGGCCATATTACACCTTGATAAGGATTGGACAATGACAAACCTTCACGGTTTTTGTGTTGTAGGGTTATGTATTAAGACCCAACAATAATTGTGTTTCCTTAATTTCTTTTCAAAATTTTTTGCGTGTTTTTTTTCTTCAAAACTTTTAAAGACTTGGGAATTGTACACATTTCTCACAATTAATACACCTGTGTATAAGGCCCCTGGGTTCTGCTGAAAAACCTGATTCAAAGAACCGTGCAAGTGGATTGTATGACTGTCTGGAGTCTCAGTTGAGGGCCAAGGTTTGCCACGACACCCCAACATCATCTAAGATCCCAATTCACTGTGCGATTTCATTAATGGATGAAATGTCCATTATGGGACACTGAACATAGACGGTATATAGAAAAGAAAAAAAATGATGAAAGGTCATTTCTAGAGGTCAATGTTAACTGTGGGATTTGTTGAAACCTGACTTGGTTCACTTGCTCTCAAAATTTGATGACTACATTTTTTTTTAAAAATGTAAAAAGCTCAGGGTTGTTGCCTCCTCACATCATCTTCCAGCACCTTTTGAAAACGCAGGGAAAGTCTTTTGTGATTAAAAACAAGTGTCTCTGTGAAGAGACCTTCCCCTTTATGGTCAAAGGATTTTACTACTGCAATTTCACTCAACAACAGTACTGTTATTCAGCACACTCTAGCAGACAAGGAACACGTATATGAGACGCATACAGACAGACAAAAACACTCGTTCACTTTCAACAGAAAAAGCAACCATAGCGTCATTCAAGTAGATGAGGCTTAATCCTGACTCACAGTAAACACACTGATGAGGAGAAACAGTACAGCTTTCCTTGGTTATTTTTTGTGTTTTTCATCAATATAATTCTAACACCAACCATTAATTAACGGATCTCAAATCACAAAGTCAAGCAACCATTATTTTGTGAACTAGACCTAAGAGAAGACCTAAGTGAGAACGCATCCATGGAATTTCTTTTTTTTAAGCTTTTAAACATAATTATTTCAAACTAGATCTCTCCTATGTGTTTTTTTTATTCCCCCATAGTGGTAGCCATAAAAACTGTTGACATGATAACGTTATATATTAGTGCAGTTAAAATGAAAGTAAAAGATCTAGACAGTGGAGAGCAGTGGTGATGATGCAGGAGAGGTGGTCTACATTTGGGAGGGAGAAGAGGGGCCTCTAGCCACCTTGACCGGTGAACTGCTTGGATTGACAGATCCTTCCACCAATCACTGCCTCTGAGACCTGGCGCCCCGACGTCTCCTGCCTCGGACTGACCTCTCAGGCTTCAGCAGTACTGCCTGGGACACAGCACAGAGCACAAAACCATTACCGTTGAATAATATTATTGCTGTTATTGTTTATGACATTAATAATGATCAGCCCATGCTTTTCTTCCTAACTGGCCTTGCAGCTTCGACTGACAAAATCACCCTTCAACAAACAATGTTAACCTTGTGCTGTAAAATATCAATACCTGTTTAAGGGCAACTGGAAAACTGTTTAGGTGAGATGATTTTTTATTTGAATTTTAAATATTTCCCTCTCATTAGTGAAATGGTAAATGGACTGCATTTTATATAGCGCTTTTCTAGCTGCAACAGCCACTCAAAGTGCTTTATCATCAATTAATGCCTAACATTCACCCACGCACACAAACACTCATACACTAATGGCAGTATCAACCATGCACATTAACAACCAGTGCAGATAGGGGTTAGGTGTCTTGTTCAGAGACGTCAACACTTTTGCTGAGAGGAGCCGAGGATCGAACCAGCATCCTTCCAGTTACCAGATGACCTGCTCTACCACCTGAGCTACTGCCGCCCCATTAGTGTTTGGCACTGACAGTGCCGATTAGATTGCTGAGGTTTAGGTATATCCCCTGTAAGAGCTACAGTAAGGAGAAGAAACAGGTGAAGGCATCAGGGTAGGACTTGTCAGGACACAGGCAGGGGGGAAAAAATAACACATTAACACTTCAGGATCCTGATCATTTAACCAATAAAATTTCGTGGGTCTCATGACAGGGGAAGTGTCTTACTGTAGGCTTGGTTTCCTCTAGGGCTGTGGCATCCATGTCTCTGAAGTCCTCTAGAACATTCTGTAGTCTAAACATCGCGACACAAAGAACCACATAGGCAAACAATTATTTTTATGAAAAGTCTACAAAATGTTTAAAAATATTCAAAGAGAAAATCTTGTCTTTTTTAATCAGAGTTCTGCCACGATGAGACATTTTTTCCTCCCTCTCTAGTGTTTATCAGAAAAGAATGGAGCCGATCTTACGTTTGTTTCCTTTTCCTGCCTCTCCTGGCTCCCGTTGTCGATCCTGCTTGATCCTGAGGAGGCAAAATAAATAAAAGTCAAAACCACATAACCAAAAAGCGTGATCCTGTTCAATAAAACTGTTCAATTTCAATATTGTAATACAGCATATGAAATGAAAACATATGGAGACACTGGATATACACCATTCAATGACAACATCTGGTTTTTGGTGTGTGCATCCTACCTTTTAAAAAAAAAAGAAGCCCCACAATACTAGAAAGAGAAACCGCTTTCTTGAAAACACGAAGACCCTCGTCTCAATTTACCACAGCAGGAAACAACTGTGCCATCTCACAATGTCTGGCTTCAACTTCAAAACTTCAAATATAAAGAACACTTTAGTCATAATCTGTTTTTATATATATATATATATATGTGTGTGTGTGTGTGTGTGTGTGTGTGTGTGTATGTATATATACATAATATTTATATACGTGTGTATATATGTATATATGTATATATATGTATATATGTATATATATATATACACATATATACATATATACATATAAAGGGTTTTTTTTTGAAACCGTCAATGGTGTTGATAAAAGTGTTCAACAAATGAGTGGAATATTAAGATAGATGTAGGAAGAACAAGCTTGTTTAGTGCACCATGCACTCATCAGCTGCCAATGTGGAAAAACAACAAAGAAAAAACATACACAGCCAATAAATACTACGTTGCCCCCCGTCACGCCCCTAGTTATGGTGCACAGCAACCAATGGGAGGATAGAAAACATTTGAAAAATAACATCAGAAACATTACAACCAATGGGGTAGGGGTTGGGGCTTGTTTTGAAAAAGCAAGGACTTAAAGGCCAGGGCACTGTTGAAAAAGCATACATTTATAATTATAACAAGGCAACATCCAATCGGGTAACTTTATGTATTTCATATACATATGATATACGTAAAGTTATATAGAGGGTCTGTTATATCATATACAACGGTACTGGAGTACAGTTGGAAGAGTGGACAGTTAAAATATAAAAAATATAACATCTAATAAATATCATGTGTATCATCTAATGAAGGGGGGTAATAAAGACATTGGTTTACTTGTAATTGCAAAGCAGATATTTTTTTCTGTGTCTACTGCTGGTGGCCAATTCATGTCTACTGTTCAAGGTGGACATATCAGGCTTGCAAATAATAAAATACTTCTCTGCCAAGCATAGGTTACATCTTTTGCAGTTAATTGAATATGCATTGCTCTTGGCGAGGATTTTCCATGAAACAGAGTAATTAATATTCTTGTCCACCAATGACCAAATGTGGCGGCTCAAGGTCGTTGCATTTCTTGCATGCTCATTCCTGAAGCTACTCATTATACCTAATTAAACCTAATTTTAAAAGGGCCCTCTGTTAGTCCAATGTAATTGTCCACTTTGCAGTTGTCTTCTCTTGTCACCGATGCCTGGTAGATGACTCCCTTTGTCTGGCATTTTCTTTCAAGAAGGCACGATGCCTTAGCAAAGCAGTTGCAGTTGGTGGTGTTTGGCTGCGTTGAGGAGGGCATGATGTTTGTGTTGTGGGTTGAAATAACCTACTGAACATTTGGCATGCAGCTGTAGCTAATTTTGACTGTGTTCCTGTTGAATATTTTTTTAATTGATGGCCTGGGGTAAAGCACTCATCCAAAAGTCTGAAAAATTATAATCTTTGTTGTTTAACCACATTGGCAGCTGATGAGTGCATGACGCACGAAACAAGTTTGTTCTGCCATGTATTACATTTTTTCCCCCTACATCTATATATGGACTGCATTTATATAGCACTTTTCTAGTCTACCAACCACTCAAAGCGCTTTACAATGTATGCCTCACATTCACCCATTCACAGACACATTCAATTCAATTCAATTTATTGTCATTAAAAAACCATGCGCAGGCACATGTGTAAAAATGAAATGAGGGCTGCGGCTTCACCAAACGGTGCAAGACAGACAGACAAACATAGCAAACATAGTATAAGATACATATATCTAAATGAAGACTAAAAGCTAAAGTAAAAAAAAAAAACATATTTACAGACATTCAGTTTCAGTGGTTTGCCAGATTGAGGTGGGTAACAGCTTGATGGCAGAGGCTGCCATGCAAAGCACCAACCTGCTCATCAGGAGCAGTTAGGGGTTCAGTATCTTGTTAAAGAGCACTTTAACGTGCTTTCTGCAGGAGCCAGGGATTGAACCAAACCTTCTGATTACTAGACGACCCGCTCTACCTCCTGAGCCATGCTGCCCGATTGTGACATGTCTATGCCACGTGGAGGGTTCGAGATATACACACACACATATGCATAAAGGGTTCACTCAGCTTCACTGCTTTTATTTTTTCTTCTTATTTAGACAGCAAGAAAGTAGATAGGTAATAGGGAGAGCTATGGTAGATTTAATTTTTGGTCAATGGGAACCCACATTTGGTTCCAAAGGCTATCAACTTAAATACACAATGTCAGGGGACCTGTGTTCATTAAATAGGGTTAGTTTTTATTGGCTAGATGATGAGAAAACGCCTTTTTTTTGTTACCCCTGTTTATCCCCAACTGTAACTGGCCAATTACCCCACTCTTTCGAGCTGTCCCGGTCGCTGCTCCACCCCCTCCGCCGATCCGGGGAGGGCTGCAGACTACCACATGCCTCCTCCAATACATGTGGAGTCGCCAGCCACTTTTTACCTGACAGTGAGGAGTTTTGCCAGGGGGACGTAGCACGTGGGAGGATCACGCTATTCCCCCCAGTTCCCCCCTCCCCCCCGAACACGCGCCCCGACCGACCAGATAAGGCGCTAGCGCAGTGACCAGGACACATACCCACATCCGGCTTCCCACCCGCAGACACGGCCAATTGTGTCTGTAGGGAGGCCCGACCAAGCCAGAGGGTAAGCAATGGAATAGACCAATACACTACCCGGATGCCCAAGAAAATGCATTTTACAATACTTTTTTTCTTCCAGACCAGATAATAAAACATAATGCAAGTGATATAAGTATTTCCCTGGTGAAGAAGAAAGACTTATATTGTACCAGCACTTAAACTGGCACACTACCAAAACAAAGTATGTACCAACTGTGTGTGGTATGGGTCAACAGTAATATGGTGATCTGGGGTTTTTAAAAATGATGATATCCATTTCAACACAACAAAACATTTCTGCACCCATCTAATAAACTATAAGCTAACCAAAATGATCCACCAAGATGGCACCGCAGACAGCAGCCTCGGTTCTGTGCTCTCTAGTACTTTTTCTGTTTTTGTTTAGTTTCCAGCATGCTATCTGATGAAATTCAGCAGGGAAGAACATTAAACCTCCGTCTATCCACTGGTCAAACTTTCTTTGCCATTTTTAATTGAGCTGGAAAGTTTTACCGAGCTTTTAGTTGGAGGAGCAGCAGCTCTGTTTGGGCTTTGCCGGAGTTGACAATGAGGGAATCAAGCCGGAGCATTCATTAAGATGCAATAGTGGGGATTTCGAACTGCGCTCCCATCAATCCACCTGGTGAATGTCCGCTCTCTGGCCAACAAGATGGACAAACTGCTGCTCCTCAACAAAACAAACATGGACTTTTCCAGATCTGCTGTCCTGTGCCTCAACTGAAACCTGGCTTAGAGAGCATATTCCCAACAGCACACTCCATCTGCCGCACTTCCAACTCCTCTGAGCAGACCGTGAAACAGAGCTAACAGGGAAAAAACGGGGAGGCGGAATCTGTTTCTATATAAACGAAGGTTGGTGTACAAACGTTCCAGTGTTGAAGAAATCATGCAGCCCTCACTCAGAGACCATTATCATTGACTGTAAAACATTATATTCAACGTGGGAGTTTTCCTCATTAATTCTGGTTGGTGCCTATATCCCACCTCAAGCCTGTGTTAGTGAGTCATTAAAACACCTGGCTGACCAGATAATAACCATGAAGCACAAATATTCAGACTCCCTTCTCATTATCCTTGAGGATTTTAACAGATCAAACTTCAGCCACGAACTGCCAAAATACAGACAGCATGCTAAGTGTCCCACCAGGAACAAAAACACACTGGATCTTTGCTATACAATATTAAAGGACACCTATCACTCTGTCCCCCATGCAGCTTTGGGACTCTAATCACTATCTGGTTCATCTTCTCCCAACCTACAGGCAAAAACTAATATATCTGCAATACCTGTGAGTAAAACTGTGAGGAGACGGACCAACGAGTCAAAACTGGAGCTTAAGGCCTGCTTTGACTGCACTGACTGGAGTGTTTTTGAGGCTGCATCTACAGACCTGGATGAACTTACTGACACTGCGACATCTTACATCAGCTTCTGTGAGGATGTGTGTGTGCCCAACAAATTTTCTGCACCCTCAATAACATTAACCCCTGGTTCACAGCAAAACTCATGCAGCTTCGTCAGGCCAATGAGCAGGCCTACAGGAATGGAGACAGGATCCTGTACAATCAGGCCAGGAACACACTGACAAAGGAGCTCAGAGTATCCAAAAGGGGCTACACTGAAAAGCTGAAAAACAGGTTTTCAGCTAATGATCCTGTGTCTGTGTGGAGAGGCCTGCAGGACAATACCAACTACAGGAAACCCATTCCCCACACTGTAGAGAACCTTCAACTAGCTGACAACCTGATGTGTTTTACTGCAGGTTTGATCAGCCCACCTCCACACCCCTCACTCGCTCCAATTCAGACATTACACAACCAACTGCACCCCCTGCCATCACCCCTCCTCTCCCACCTGACTCCCCACCGGCACTGATGGCCTGTGAAGAGGATGTGTGTCAGCTCTTCCAGAGACAGAAGATCGGGAAGGCAGTAGGCCCGGACAGCGTGTCACCCTCCTGTCTGAAAGTCTGTGCAGACCAGCTGGACCCCATCGTTACACAGATTTCAACAGATCATTGGAGCTAGGTGAAGTCCCCTTCTGCTTCAAACGCTCCACTATAATCCTGGTCCCCAAGAAATCTACCATCACTGGACTGAACGACAGCAGACCCATCACCCTGATGTCTGTGGTCATGAAGTCCTTCGAGAGATTGGTGTTGACCCACCTGAAGGATATCACAACCCCCCAGCAGGACCCCCTGCCGTTTGCCTACCAGGCAAACAGATCAGTGGATGATGCAGTCAACATGGGACTGCACTACATCCTGCAACACCTCCACTCCCTAGAGACGTATGCAAGAATCGTGTTTGTGGACTTCAGTTCAGCATTCAACACCATCATCCCAGAAGTCCTACTCACCAAACTCACCCAGCTCACTGTGCCCACCTCCAGCTGTCAGTATGACACAAATTTCCTGAGAGACAGGAAGCAGCAGGTGAGGCTGGGGGAAAAAGAAATCACATCCAGCACCCGGACAGTCAGTACTGTGCTCGCCCCACTGCTCTTCTCTCTCTACACCATCGACTGCACCTCAGGAGACCCATCTGTTCAACTCCTGACATTTGCAGACGACATTACAGTCACTGGCCTCATCTGAGACGGAGATGAGTCTGCATCTGACGGGAGATCGAACAGCTGGACCGTGGTGCGGTCACAACAACCTGGAGCTGAAGATGCTCAAAAGATGACAGTGGACTTCAGGAGGAACCCCCCCCCCATTACTGCCCCCCCCAACACCACCACCACCACCACCACCATACTCAAACAGCACTGTGTTGGCTGTGGATTCCTTCCGGTTTCTGGGTAATACAATTTCCCAGGACCTGAAGCAGAAGTCCAACATCAACAGTCATCAAAAAGGCCCAGCAGAGGATGTATTTCCTGCGCCAGCTCAAGAAATACAACCTGCCTCAGGAGCTGGTGATCCAGTTTTACACTGCTTTCATCGAGTCTTGTTCTCTGCACTTCCATCACTTTCTGGTTTGGATCGGCCACCAAACAGGACAGAAACAGAATACAACGGACAATCAGGTCTGCAGAAAAGATGATCGGTGCCGACCATCCAGGACTTGTACACCTCCAGTCAGGAAATGGGCAGGGGAAAAAAATCACTACAGACCGCTCACTCGCTGGACACAACCTGTTCCAACCTCTCCCCTCTGGTAGGCGCTACAGAACACTATGCACCAAATCCACCAGACACAAACAGTTTCTTCCCCCCGCTGTCACACTCATGAATGGCTGGCACTGTGCAATAACCCTGGGACACTATAATAACCACTGTACCTACAAATCATATATTAGTCTAAAATACAAAGGTGCAACACATTTCACTCACTACTGTATATCTGAACAGGCGGTATACTGTACGTGAAGAAAAAAATCCACCATTTAATATTTATCTCAGCACTCCTTGCATTCTTTACTTCTTTGCACTTTTTGTATCCTGTTTATGGTTAAAACAAACAATTTCACATGTCTACAGTCATTCCTTGTATATATTGCTGTGTTGTTATTCTGTATAAGTACATTGACAGCCACTAAACTGGAGTCAAATTCCTTGAATGTGCAAACAAACTTAGCCAATAAAGACAAATCTGATTCTGATTGTAACTGTCCATTCACAATTTATAACAGTGCACACCTGCCTATTTGGTCAGAGATTTTGAAATGTTTCACTTTCTGGGTAAATTTGGGGTTGAACCCTCACAACTAACTATATCTGGTGCTACTTTCGCAAATACACATAAATAGCCTACAAACAGGACGGTGTGGGATGGGAAATTTGAACTGGCGCAGTGGCAATACATAGCCTATACAACTAAAGAAATAGTGTCAATTCCATTTAGTGGACAAAACGTCATTTGAACCCATGATCCAAAAACTTGATCCATCTTATGAGCTGCCTGAGAAGAAATTATTTTCCAAAACCCCCATTCCAAGCTTGTCTAACAAAGTTTGACAGGATATCCATGTGGATTAGTGAATAAACAACAGCGATCAACAGAAAATTGCCATGACCCCCTTTGAAAATTTGCCTGGTGGTGCAGCAAAGACAGCTCCCTCCAGTCTCCTCCAACATCTTTTAATTTATTTGTTATTTTCTTAAAGCCTGTTACTGTATAGCCTGCTAATATTAGGGGACTGTTCAACAGTATGAAAAAATAGATACTACCCAACCCTTCTGCATGTTCTTGGCAAGTATACTGTTTTGGGGAGGACTACCTTGCCTGGGACGTTTCTCTGAAAATATAATTATGAAATGACCCATGAGAGTCTATTCTTGTTTTATTTAATTTATCTATTTTAACTTTATTTGTCCAATGAAAGGTTTTTTTTGCTGGGAGTGCATGTACGCTTTTCACAGCTACCCTGCTTTGGTAAATATACAGTTACACAAATTCCCCCCTGGGTGCAAACCCTGTCTAGTCAGTTCTCTCAGCCAATCTACATTACTTTTCTTTAAAAAGAAAAAAAAAACACAAACAGTGCAATAGCTGTGAAGCACTACTGATAATTGGATTGAATCTCAGGGCTTGAATTCTCATTCAGTAGACTTCAGTAGTGTGTAGGGCTCCAGACTGTGACCAATTGGTCACAGTTTGCGACCTTTTTTTTCGAGGTGCGAGTGATGTTTTGGGGGGGATTTCCATACTGGATTGGTCGAGGCCTGGGTTACCAATGACCGCCACCGGTACTGCTGGCCAGCAGGGTGCCGGTGGAAACTGTGCTACTGTTGGGTGAGGGAAAATGAGAGGGGGAACATGTTCCAAAAAAAAAACAACCAGGTGAGCAACGAGGAGAAAAGCAACAGAAGGAATAGCACAGTCATCCCGTATGTTTCTGGGGTCTCCGAGAAACTCAGGAGAATTTTCAACAAACACCGCATCCCGGTATACTTCAAACCCAGCAACACACTCTGACAAAGACTGGTTTTACTCCCAAAGACCGTGTACCACACGCCCATAAAAGCAATCTGGTGTATGCTGTACAATGCAATGAGGATTGCACTAACGCATACATAGGAGAAACCAAACAACCACTACACAAACGGATGGCCCAACACAGAAGGCCAAACTCCTCAGGACAAGACTCAGCAGTCTATCTACACCTAAAGGGGAAGACACACTCCTTCGATAACAGCAACGTACACATTTTGGACAGAGAAGATAGATGGTTTGAAAGAGGGGTGAAGGAAGCCATCTATGCGAAACTGGAAAAAACATCCCTCAACAGAGGAGGAGGTCTGCGACACCACCTATCTCCCACTTACAATGCCGTCCTTTCACCTCTACCCAGGAGACTCAAGAAGCCTAGCCTCCAAGAACAACAGTCGGTCACTAACGGCTCCAACGACTCTCATGACCACTGAGTAATGAAGTCGAAACCAACACCCCCAACGACTGTCGCTGCTAAACAAATGCAAATCAATAGCGCCGATGGCGACGGGCGCGGCTGGACATCGAAGCACAGGAGAGCCATACATATCAATAGCTCCGATAAAGATGGGTGCGGCCAAACATCGGTACACAAAAGAGCCACTCACTCACATCTATGGCTCTGTTAGCGACGGGCGTAGGTAAACATCGGGACACAAAGAGCCATGGACATCTATAGCTCTGACAATGACTCCAAAGAGGATAAATTCTGAGTCTCATCACCAGCCAGTCAGACTAGCTTCGTCTAGTCAGAAAGGCACGAACTGACGAAGCCTCTTGGATGAGAGGCGAAACGTCTTCACGGATATATACCAAGTCCAGTTGCACTTGATTCAACTCCTTTGGATAACCATGACCTGGATGAATGAGAACATTCACAGACACGAGAGGGGGAAGGCATGTCCAGAGAAAGCGGACGAGGAGGAAGGGTAGGAGTGTGGAGGTGAGAGTTGAAACTTTGAATGTTGGCACTATGACTGATAAAGGGACAGAGCTGGCTGCTATGATGGAGAGAAGTAAGGTAGATATACTGCGTGTGCAAGAGACCAGGTGGAAGGGGAGTAAGGTCATGAGCATCGGAGGTGGGTTCAAACTCTTCTACCATGGTGCGGATGGGAGGAGAAATGGGGTAAGGGTAATTATGAGGGAAGAGTATGTCAAGAGTGTGTTGGAGGTGAAGAGAGTGTTGGACAGAGTAATGAGTATGCAGCTGGAAATAGAAGGTGTGATGAGGAATATCAGCGTATATGCCCCAAGTTGGGTGTGAGATGGAAGAGAAAGAAGAATTCTAAAGTGAGTTGGATGAAGTGGTGGAGAGAAGACAGTGCTGATTGGAGCTGACTTCAATGGACATGGTGGTGAAGGGAACAGAGGTGATGAGGAGGTGATGGACAGATATGGTGCCAAGGAAAGAAATGTGGAGGGACAGATGGTGGTGGATTTTGCAAAAAGGATGGAAATGGCTGTGGTGAATACATATTTCAGGAAGAAGGAGGAACACAGGGTGATGTATAAGAGTGGAGGAAAGTGCACACACGTGGACTATATCTTGTGCAGGAGGTGCGATCTGAAAGGGATTGGAGACGGCAAGGTGGTGATGGGGGAGAGAACATAGCTAGGCAGCATCGGATGCTGGTCTGTAGGATGACTTTGGAGATCGAGAAGTGGAAGCGAGTGAAGGCAGAGCCGAGGATCAAATGGTGGAAGCTGAAGAAGGGAGACTGTTGTGTGGAGTTCAGGGAGGAGTTAAGACAGGCACTGGGTGGTAGTGAGGAGTTGCCGGGTGGCTGGGCACTGCAGAAATAGTGAGGGAGAATGCTAGGAAGGTACTAGGTGTGTCATCTGGACAGAGGAAGGAAGACAAGGAGACTTGGTGGTGGAATGAAGGAGTACAGGAAAGTATACAGAGGAAAAGGTATGCAAAGAAGAAGTGGGATAGTCAGAGAGATAAAGAAAGCAGACAGGAGTACAAGGAGATGCGGTATAAAGCGAAGAGAGAGGTGGTGAAGGCAAAGGAAAAGGCATATGGTGAGTTGTATCAGAAGTTGGACACTAAGGAAGAAGAAATGGACTTGTACCGATTAGCTACACAGCGGGACTGAGCTGGGAAGGATATGCAACAGGTTAGGGCGATGAAGGTTATAGATGGAAATGTGCTGACAAGCGAGGAGTGTGTGTTGAGAAGGTGGAAGGAGTACTTTGTGGGGATGATGAATGAAGAAAATGACAGAGAGAGAAGGTTGGATGATGTTGGGATAGTGAATCAGGAAGGGCAGTGGATTAGCAAGGAGGAAGTGAAGGCAGCTATGAAGAGGACGAAGAGTGGAAAGGCAATTGGTCCAGATGACATACCTGTGGAGCCATGGAGGTGTTTAGGAGAGATGGCAGTCGAGTTTTTAGCTAGATTGTTTAACAAAATCTTGGAAAGGGAAAGGATGCCTGAGGAGTGGAGAAGAAGCATACTGGTACCGATCTTCAAGAATAAGGGTGATGTTCAGAGCTGTAGTAACTATAGAGGTATAAAGTTGATCAGCCACAGCATGAAGTTATGGGAAAGAGTAGTGGGAGCTAGGTTAAGAGGAGAGGTGATGATTCGAGAGCAGCAGTATGGTTTCATACCATGAAAGAGCACTAAAGATGTGATGTTTGCTTTGAGACAGCAGATGGAGAAGTATAGAGAAGGTCAGAAGGGGTTACATTGTGTCTTTGTGGAATTAGACAAAGCATATGACAGGGTGCCGAGAGAGGAGGTGTGGTATTGTGTGAGGAAGTCGGAAGTGGCAGAGAAGTATGTAAGAGTGGTGCAGGATATGTATGGGGGCAGTGTGAAAGTGGTGAGGTTTGTGGTAAGAATGATGAATGGGTTCAAGGTGGAGGTGGGATTACATCAAGGATCGCCTCTGAGGCCTTTCTTGTTTGCAACGGTGATGGACAGGTTGACAGACAAAATCAGGCAGGAGTCTCCGTGGACTATGATGTTCGTGGATGACATTGTGATCTGTAGTGAGTAGGGAGCAGGTTAAGGAGAGCGTGGAGAGGTGGAGGTATGCACTGGAAAGAAGAGGAATGAAAGTCAGTAGGAGCAAGATGGGATACATATGCGTGAATGAGAGGGAGGACAGTGGAATGGTGAGGATGCAAAGAGTAGAGGTGACGAGGGTGGATGAGTTTAAATACTTGGGGTCAACTGTTCAAAGTAACAGGGAGTGCAGAATAGATGTGAAGAAGAGAGTGCAGGCAGGGTGGAGTGGGTGGAGAAGCGGAAGACTGTCACGAGTTATTTATGTCAGAAGTTGAGGCAGTCGCACTCGCCCTGGGTCGGCGCTGTCGTTTGGGGCCAGGTGTGGGCTGTAGGATGGTTGCGGATGTGGACGACATTTGGGCCAGAGATTCTTTGCTATCTGGGTCCCACTGAACGTTGTGTCCACACGAACTGATTCACCTTTCTGGAAATAGCTGCTAACTTTATAGTAAATGATCAGTACTTGGCCCTGACGGTTTTGAGACAAAGCAAGAGAGGCAAGATTGAGATGGCTTGGACATGTCTGGAGGAGAGACGCTGGGTATTTTGGGAGAAGGATGCAGAATATGGAGCTGCCAGGCAAGAGGTAAAGAGGAAGACCAAAGAGGAGGCTTAAAGATGTGGTGAGGGAGGACATGCAGGCGGCTTGTGTGACAGAGGAAGATGCAGAGGACAGGAGGAGATGATCTGCTGTGACGACCCCTAAGGGGAGCAGCCTAAAGTAGTAGTAGTTTTTCAAGGTGCGAGTGATTTTTATTTTATTTTTTTTCCCCAAAGGTAGCACCTGTGTGACTCCACAATTAATGGATGTTTAAAAAAAATAATTACTTTTTTCCCATCTGACTGAAACTATTCTGGTCTGATTGTGCCTTACAAATCTCTACAATAAATCTAGTCACTCATAAGCGACAGGTGAGGCTGAGGATGGGGAAGGCTAATATTTGACCAGCTATCATACTTGTTTTAATGAACATGGAGGACAGTGTTGTGTTCATAACAGCAGTTCTATGCACTGACAGCAAAAAATAAGGCACAGTTAATAATATAACCCAGTAAAGTTACAAGCATAGAAATATGTAAGTATATCAGAAATGTATATAAATGCATGTAATGTCATATCAGAAAATAGGCTGGCATTAAGTGGCTGTGGCGGGTGGTTAGAAGTTGAATTTTGACAATCCCACACATTTAAACAAAAGCCTTGGGTACATTAGCTAATGACAATAATGTTTTTGATTATGCTTCTATTGCAATTGTAATCAAGCTGTTATAGCTCACCACTATTTTATTATCATTAAGGGCTCTAGAGTGTGACCAAAATGGTCGCATATATCGAGAGTGTGTGAATTAAAATTTAATGTAGTCACATTCGCAAATGCACAAATGCCAGATTGGGCAACCTTTAGACGGTGGCGCAGCTCACAATGCCTCCATTGTTCCACCAGTAATGACACCAGGGGCATGGATTTTGACTGACGCTTTTATTGAATTCATATCAAATCTACTACTACTACTGCTACTTTCAGCTGCTCCCATTAGGGGTTGCCACAGCGGATCATGTTTCCACTTCTTCCTGTCCTCTGCATCTTCTTCTGTCACAACAGCCACCTGCATGTCCTCCCTCACCACATCCATAAACCTCCTCTTTGGCCCTCCTCTTTTCCTCTTCCCTGGCAGCTCCATATTCCGCATCCTTCTCTCATATACCCAGCATCTCTCCTCCACACATATCCAAGCCATCTCAATCTTGCCTCTCCTTGCTTTGTCTCAAAACCATCCAACCTGAGCTGTCCCTCTAATATACTCGTTCCTAATCCTGTCCTTCTTCGTCACTCCCAATGAAAATCTAAGCATCTTTAACTCTGCCACCTCCAGCTCGCCTCCTGTCTTTTCGTCAGTGTCACTGTCTCCAAACCATATAACATAGCTGGTCTCACAACCATCTTGTACACCTTCCCTTTAACTCTTAACTGTTGCTGGTACCCTTCTGTTGCAAATCACTCCTGACACTCTTCTCCACCCATTCCACCCTGCCTGTACTCTCTTCTTCACCTTGAATTCATATCAAATAAAAGTCGAAAAACCGCCGGCTGACTGCGTATAGGCAAGCAATCCCCCAACTACGCATATTAAGACAATTATTATTACCATGCTGTGCAAAAAAAAAAAAGGGGGGGGGCACGCGACCAAATCATGTGCTGGTGTGACCAACTGAGAAAGTTGGTAGCGCCAGTGAAAAAGTTAGTCTGGAGGCCTGTTGTGTCAACTGGAAATCTGCACAACATACTTCCTGTATGTATGTATTGATTTCTATGTAAAGATTGTACACAGAGAACCTCTCTTTGGCGCTTAATACCATGAGTGCTCCACCTCTGTTGAAACAATTTCAATTTTTGCTGAAGTGTAAAGCTCATCAATGCGGGTTCTAGTTCCAGCAACCAACGAGGATGAGGGGCACGACCAGAGAGAAAACAGAAGCTAGATCTACTTTGTCAAAGCAGAAGAGATACTAAAACTAATGAGCAAAAATGAACAGATGAACAGTGTTGATGCCAGAAAGTCCCTATTTACTTAATATTTTACATGTGCATCATCACAATATAAATATAGAGAAAGCAGGAGGAATTTTTTTTTTTTCATAAACTTATCTAATTGTAGAACAACAATTCCAAGACTCGGCACCTGCTTTTCACACATTGCTCTCCAAGTGCTCAACTCCAGTGCTAGCAATGACTCTTTGAAAGAGGTCTCTGGTGGAGACACAGCCTTACACTTTGTGTTCAGTAGGCATAAGGCTTATAAGGGCACATTTCACTTAAGAGTTTTATTATGTTGTACTTGAAACTATAAAAGTGGTTTTGGGAATTTCTTTGCAGGCATTTTCAAGACTTGCTGAACATACATATAAGTTTATAGCCTTTCTATAATTCTTTTATTTTTTTTATTTCTTTGCCCACCATCCCAAATCAATCAAGCTCTATTTTGCAAGTCAATCCCTCTTTTTTTGTCTTGCTCACCCATCACTCTTTTCTGTCTGGCCCAATAATACCGAAATTGCAATAAATAAATAAATAATATAGAAAAACATTTACAGATCCATTTTCTGGTGTGAAATTGAGACTTCGGTGAAAAATTAGTCAGGCTAAGTCAGTTTTCTGCAAACATTAGAATTTGTCACCAAAATGTGCCATTAGACTGCATCAGTACAGCTAATACCACAGCAGTAAAATCATTAGGACTTCTCTATAAAAAAACATCTTAAAGAGAGAAACAGAAGATCTGCTCACCCTGGCCTGTTCAGAGTGCAACAGCACTTCAGCAGTCTCCTCCTTGGGCCTCCCATTCCCTCCATTCCTAGGGCTGAGGTACCCCCCAGCCTGGGGCAGATCCCCTTGCCTTTCTACCCCTGCTTCAACATAGGGGCAAACAGCCGCAGCGGGTCCTGCACAGTCTGTCTTAGCTTCCTCTAGGTATATGGGTGGCAGTGGAGGCTCTGGGTGGGTGTGTCCTTCAGCCATGACCCGTTTTCTCTGTGTGGGTGATGCTGAGCCATCCTCACTAGGTTTGGGGGTCCCCTGGGCTGGGGAGTGGGCCGCCGCTTCCAGGTTCAGTCTGGACAAATCAGGGTTGCGGAGGGAGCAAGCCCGACGCGGGCTCAGGGAGACCGGGGCACTCGCATGGGGGAGCATAGGGAGAGGGTTTGACGGAGTAGGGTGCTCCCCTGGGAAGGAGACAGGGGGTAAGGCACAGAAGGGTGAGGTGGGGTCCGTTGGCCCAGACTGGGCCCCTTCTTCCTGCTCTTTAGCACTGACCTGGAGGAAGGAGGTATAAATTGTGTCCATGAAAGAGGTGTACGGATCAATTACCCCTCCGTTACTAACAGACCTGCCCTCAGATCCTCGTTGTGGGGTTGTGGGTGGGTCTGGGACAGGGGCAGGTGTAGGTGTAGTGGCATGGGCGGGGGCTGGTGCAGGGGCAGGGCTGGGGACTACCTCTGGAGCTAACTGATTGGCCGGAATGTCTTCCTGTGTGGTGGGGCTCTGTGTTTCTTGCAACGGGATTGGCTTATCGTCCTCTGGGGGAGGCGCAATGTTCAACTGAAAGAAAAAAAACAAGGTAACCAATGACAGTTGGTGATGAGAAATTCAACTGTATCAATAAATGCCTAAACTGCCAAAAAGAGGAAATCTCTTTACACTCCCATGAAATATTCCCCTATGATGAAAAGTAAATGGATCCAGAATCTAATATGTAGGCATCAAAATGACAAAAAATTAGGTTAAAATGCCTTTTGCAGCACTATGAGAACGTACATTTGAAGTATGCCTAGCCCCATCAGATCAGCATTGCCCTATCAACTAAGCTGAATCTAAAACATTTTCCACAGATAACACAGGGCTCCCTACCTGTATGTTGTTGAGCAAGTTGATGGCTCCATCAGGACCCTGGAGCAGAGGCATTCCCAGAGCTGAAGCCTGAACTGGGGGGAGAAGGAGAGGCCCAGCTCCCAGCCCCACCATGCTATGAAGACCTGCGAGGCCAGACAGATCTCCTACAGAGACACATTCATGGACACACGTTCATGATGCAGTTGTTTTAACACCATAATGTGCGTATAACTGTAACTATGAAACAGTAACACAACAACAATAAATCCACAAAACAAAATTTCATCTATAAAGCTAGTGTATAAAAAAGGACTGCATTTCCATTTTCTAAAGCAAAGACAATATACATGAATGTTAATAGTAACAAACACAAAACACAGCAATACAGAACAGAATGACAGCTCAGGAGACTTAATGAACTCTAAAATGTGGCTACAAGTGGCTTTAAATTAGCTGTGTAAAAGCTTATCACTGCTGTACCCATGTAACTGTATGTCATTCATTAATTCATTTCTTCTTGCATTCTGCTTGTATCACTTTGCCTGAGCACTTTGAGCTTTTCTTTTAAAAGAAAAGTGTTTTATAAATTAAAGCCATTATTATTATTATGTCCTCCTCGATCTCAAACGACCTTTAAATACTAAGAGGTACAAGAGTGGAAGATGTTTTGCCTGTCTTTAGCTCACTGTGTTAAACTTTATGGGTTTTCCTGGCCTACTATAATGACCAATGATAACAACTAAGACCTGTAAAAACTCAAAAGGTTTTTTACAGGTCTCTGACATCATGGTGTCAAAGAGCAGCCTTTAGGCAATGGGCCCCACTCGCTTATTGCACTTTGCATATATTTGTAGTTTTGATCTGGTGTCAGAGTGTGCATGTATTTGAGTTGAGTGAGAAAAGTGGAGGGGTTGTGAGAGTGTCGGAGGACACTTTTCACAATGGCAAACAGAGAAAAGCATCTCCGCCTGGAAAGCTTCGACACATACAAATAATGGATACGCTTATGTTACCTGATAAAGTCAGTTAGGACTGCCTTCTTCCAACACTGTCTTATTTATTTTTTTGTCACACCTATTATGTCAAATACAGTTGACCAACATACACACAATATGTTGCTGTATATATGAAGCCCTCCTCTTTTCAGAAATGACTACTACTACCACTACCTTCGGCTGCTCCCGTTAGGGGTCGCCACAGCGGATCATCCGTTTCCATTTCTTCCTGTCCTCTGCATCTTCCTCTGTCACACCAGTCACCTGCATGTCCTGTCTCACCACATCCATAAACCTCCTCTTTGGCCTTCCTCTTTTCCTCTTCCCTGGCAGTTTCATATTCAGTATCCTTCTCCCAATATACCCAGCATCTCTCCTTCACACATGTCCAAGCCATCTCAATCTTGCCTCTCTTGCTTTGTCGCCAAACTGTCCAACCTGAGCGGTCCCTCTAATATATTCATTCCTAATCCTGTCCTTCTTTGTCATTCCCAATGAAAATCTTAGCATCTTCAACTCTGCCACCTCCAGCTCCTGTCTTTTCGTCAGTGCCACTGTCTCCAAACCATATAACATAGCTGGTCTCACAACCGTCTTGTAAACCTTCCCTTTAACTCTTGCTGGTACACTTCTGTCGCAAATCACTCCTGACACTCTTCTCCACCCACTCTACCCTGACTGCACTCTCTTCTTCACTCCCCATTACTTTGGACAGTTGATCCCTTCGTTATCTGTACTCTTTGCATCCTCACCATTCCACCGTCCTCCCTCTCATTCATGCATATGTATTCCGTGTTGCTCCCTGCGACTTTCATTCCTCTTCTCTCCAGTGCATACCTCCACCTCTCCAGGCTCTCCTCAACTTGTCATCCACAAACATTGTAGTCCACGGAGACTCCTGCCTGATCTCGTCCATCAACCTGTCCATCACTATTGCAAATAAGAAAGGGCTTAGAGCGGATCCTTGATGTAATCCCACCACCACCTTGAACCCATCTGTCATTCCAATCGCACACCTCACCACTGTCACACTTCCCTCATACACATCCTGCACCACTCCTACATACTTCTCTGCAACTTCCGACTTCCTCATACAATACCACACCTCCTCTCTCAGCACCCTATCATACGCTTTCTCTAAATCCACAAAGACACAATGTAACTCCTTCTGGCCTTCTCTATACTTTTCAATCAACATTCTCAAAGCATCTCTTTTCAGAAAGTAAACCCATTTAAATGTATTTTAAACAAATTTGCGCAAGGCATGCCTAAAAACGCAATATCTACAATTGCTGTGACCATCATGATCACAGTCTTGCAACAATTCATGGGTTATTTGGTGGGTCAAGGTTGAGCTACCAAAATTGACAAAATAGGTGCAACTAAAGAAAAAGGCAGTATTGGATGCAAGTGGTCCTCACAAAATTCCTCCAGTTAAAACCAAAACAATAATCACAGGTGATGCTGTTTGCAGTATTTTTACTAAGCAAGGAAGTGGTGACATGCTTTTTTTCCCCATTAACACTGGTTGTAGTTAACAGTTAACTATTTTTACTTTGCTTGACAACTGGTGTGCACAATATCAGCTCATTAGCTTGCTATAATGTGCCTCCTTAGCTGTGGTGAAGGAGGTCCACCCAGTGTTTCCACTCACTGACAAAAGATGCATTTGCAATCATCATAAAATACCTTACCCTGCGTTCACAGTGTCATCAACTTGATCAACAACTCGCTGGAAGTTCATTTTCTATGGAGCTGAGGGACCAGTCAATGTAATACGAGCAACTGATTTAATGTCGACAAAAGTTGGAATTTTTTTTTACTTTTGGTGGACACTGCCCGTCAACAGCCAATTAGATTTATTGTTCTTCTCGTTTCCCTTCCGACATTCCAGGTTCAATAAGCGTTCTGCTGGCAGTGACCAAATTGGAGAAGCTGATTACTGCTATCCATAGGTTTCCTGTGCATTACAGCTATAAACTAAAAGACTACCATAATAAATGCTTGAAAAATGATGCATGGAGAAAAGTTTCTTCCATTGTCAGCATCAATGATTAGTGAAGTGATAATTTTGGAGTTTGTAGCTACAGATTAAAATAATTCCCATTGTTTCACAACTTTATTGCTACATGACATAATAATAAAGACACACTTCTCCATCCATAGTAACTGACAGTTCAGCTAAGCTGATGGCTGTGTAATCGCAGTGTTGCAGGCCGCTGTTTTACACCATTACAGATTCTACCTTTAACTATATACACTACCGTTCAAAAGTTTGGGATCACATTGAAATGTCCATATTTTTGAAGGAAAAGCACTGTACTTTTCAATGAAGATAACTTTAAACTAGTCTTAACTTTAAAGAAATACACTCTATACATTGCTAATGTGGTAAATGACTATTCTAGCTGCAAATGTCTGGTTTTTGGTGCAATATCTACATAGGTGTATAGAGGCCCATTTCAAGCAACTATCACTCCAGTGTTCTAATGGTACAATGTGTTTGCTCATTGGCTCAGAAGGCTAATTGATGATTAGAAAACCCTTGTGCAATCATGTTCACACATCTGAAAACAGTTTAGCTCGTTACAGAAGCTACAAAACTGACCTTCCTTTGAGCAGATTGAGTTTCTGGAGCATCACATTTGTGGGGTCAATTAAACGCTCAAAATGGCCAGAAAAAGAGAACTTTCATCTGAAACTCGACAGTCTATTCTTGTTCTTAGAAATGAAGGCTATTCCATGCGAGAAATTGCTAAGAAATTGAAGATTTCCTACACCGGTGTGTACTACTCCCTTCAGAGGACAGCACAAACAGGCTCTAACCAGAGTAGAAAAAGAAGTGGGAGGCCGCGTTGCACAACTGAGCAAGAAGATAAGTACATTAGAGTCTCTAGTTTGAGAAACAGACGCCTCACAGGTCCCCAACTGGCATCTTCATTAAATAGTACCCGCAAAACACCAGTGTCAACATCTACAGTGAAGAGGCGGCTGCGGGATTCTGGGCTTCAGGGCAGAGTGGCAAAGAAAAAGCCATATCTGAGACTGACCAATAAAAGAAAAAGATTAAGATGGGCAAAAGAACACAGACATTGGACAGAGGAAGACTGGAAAAAAGTGTTGTGGACGGATGAATCCAAGTTTGAGGTGTTTGGATCACAAAGAAGAACGTTTGTGAGACGCAGAACAAATGAAAAGATGCTGGAAGAATGCCTGACGCCATCTGTTAAGCATGGTGGAGGTAATGTGATGGTCTGGGGTTGCTTTGGTGCTGGTAAGGTGGGAGATTTGTACAGGGTAAAAGGGATTCTGAATAAGGAAGGCTATCACTCCATTTTGCAACGCCATGCCATACCCAGTGGACAGCGCTTGATTGGAGCCAATTTCATCCTACAACAGGACAATGACCCTAAACACACCTCCAAATTGTGCAAGAACTATTTAGAGCAGAAGCAGGCAGCTGGTATTCTATCGGTAATGGAGTGGCCAGCGCAGTCACCAGATCTGAACCCCATTGAGCTGTTGTGGGAGCAGCTTGACCGCATGATACGCAAGAAGTGCCCATCCAACCAATCCAACTTGTGGGAGCTGCTTCTGGAAGCGTGGGGTCCAATTTCTCCAGATTACCTCAACAAATTAACAGCTAGAATGCCAAAGGTCTGCAATGCTGTAATTGCTGCAAATGGAGGATTCTTTGACGAAAGCAAAGTTTGATGTAAAAAAAATCTTATTTCAAATACAAATCATTATTTCTAACCTTGTCAATGTCTTGACTCTATTTTCTATTCATTTCACAACATATGGTGGTGAATAAGTGTGACTTTTCATGGAAAACACAAAATTGTTTGGGTGATCCCAAACTTTTGAACGGTAGTGTATTATTTGGCATAGATTTGGAGATGGGCCTTATAAATAGTGGTTTACCTAATACAGTAGGGTTAAGCAATGTGGGCAGCAACTGTTGGAGGATGGAATTGTCCTTGCCCTGAAGAGGAAATGGGATGAGTGTGTCCACACCAGGGTCATTGGTCACCTGGAGGAGAGAAGAGGAGAAGAGAGGAAAGAAGAGAGCAAGGTATTATAGGGGAGGTAGGCAGAATAATATAAGAAGAGGAGGAATGACCAACCAACAGAGAGCGAGTCAATCAAAAACAGAAAATGGGATTTAAACACACATTCCAGTAAACACAAATTCTGTTACATGTCTCCATTAAACATGAGGCATTTGCAACATAAGTGTCCCAATGTGCTTAAGTATATTGGTAGACAAGTTATAACAAACCAATACATCAGAAGTAGGCTTTAGTTAAATATAGCTTGAGGAGAAACTTTCAAACAGTTAAGGGAAGGAGCTAATGGGTTTTTAAGGAAACTAACTAACTACTAGGAAGGGGGAAAACAATGGCACAGTTTAGGAAATGATTTAATTTTTCCATGGAAACTAATAGAAACTTAGAGGAAAGAGCTACAGGAAGTGGGGGATCCTACCTGAGGTGGGGTATGTTGGGTTTGCTGTGCGGGAGCTAGCTGGGTGGGGGGAGGTGGGTGGAGCTCGGCAGAGCCCAGGGCAGCGGTCAGCAGGGCAGGGCTGAGGGGGAGGAAGGCTGCAGGGGGAGGAGGAAGATGTGCAGGGAGGAGCAGGGAGTGCAGGGCCTGGAGGGAGCCCTCAGATGGGGGTGGAGGAGGGGGTAGAAGCCCCTGGAGGACCTCCAAGAGTCCAGGACCAGGAAACGGTGATGGATCCAGAAGGCCAGACCCCTTATCCAGAGGAACGCTCTCTATTGTGGCCGGAATCTGTTGTGGTTGTTGTAGGGGCATCTCCAAACTAAGATGGCTTAGCTGACCCAGCCCTGACAGAGGTAACATAGTGGCCTGCTGTTGCCCTAGCAGCAAGGATGCCATGAGTAGAGCCTGGAGGCCAGGTTTTTCTGCAAGCCCAAGTTCGGCCTCATGTCCCAGGGTAGCGGCTGAGGCAGCAGGGGGCGGCAGCGGGTTCAGCAGACCCAGCAGATTCAGAGGCAACTCTGCCTGAGCGCCAACCAATGAGGGCAACAATGGGAACAGAGGACTGTTGTTTATCTGTTGTTTCGACTGTTGATCCTGGTTGTGTTGATGTGTTTCTTGCTGCTGGATCAGTAACTGCTGCTGTTGTTCTGGCTGTTGTTGCTCTGTGAGATTCTGTGGAGGTTGTGGTGTGGGTGGGGCAGAGGGCATCTGTCCCTGTTGCCCGCCAAACCATAACCCGGCTAGGGGTAGTGAAGCCAAGATTGCTGGGTCCAGAAGGGAGGGGAGACCTCCTGTGGTTGAAAGGAGCTGGAGAAGCTGCTCTTGGTTCATTAGAGGAAATGCCTCGGCCAAGGGAACGGGAGTAGAGGTGTCCTCCACAGCAGAGGGGGTGGTGGGACTGGGGTTGCCACAGAGAGGGGAGACATGGTCTGGGCCAGGTGCAGGGGTGTTAGCTCCTGGGAGTTTGGGCGTCATGGAAACCTGGAGGTCTACATCTAAAGACTCTGTAGTCCCTGAGGATAGAGCAAAGATATTGAAGTAAGCATCCCTTACAACAAAAAATGGTTATTGATTGTTTATTACTCATAGGTACAATATTTCAATAAATACCTCAAGGCGAGTCACTTTAAGGCAGTGATAGGCTAGTTAGAGCTAGTTTGATTAGAGAGCATATTACCACTAAAGGATTTCCTTGTACAAGAGCACTGTTTATTATTTTCTATTTGGTTCTTGCATTGTTTTAAGTCTGCTTATACACTGTAATAAATAATGTCAATCTGATTTAAAGTCTACTTTATTTATGTGTCCTGCTTAATTGAGCCATAAATCAACTAACACTAGAATGACCAAGGCTGTCATTTTGACGGTTTTGGATTTTCAAAGTTTAATAAGTTTGTGAAACAAACAAAAAAAGATACAGACCTGCTGCTCACTGAATGCTCGTAAAATTGCATATATTTGCATTAAAATTAGTTTTAGATCAATTGCACAAAAAAAAAAAAGTTAAGATAAGATCTACCTAAAACGACCATGACCGGTCAAAATGATCGCACGTAATTTTCGCGTGATCGTGTGCATCATGTCACTATTTATGATGTGTGTTGGTCACATCATTTCCTTAGCGAAGTTCCTTGCTCTGTCCTAGAAACAAACTAGCATTCTCCAGTGCAGAGTAATAGTCTAAACTTGATTTTTGACTATTGCCAACATGTCTGGTTACAGGCGCTATTTCAGACACACTGTGACTACCACCGAGGCGCTGCAGTATTTACAAGCGTTGGACAGTGGTCATTGCGATTGTTTGAAAAAATAGTATTAAAGTTGTTAAAATGTTCATTTTGGTGTCAGTCGGTTCTTAACAGACATACTAACATGTGCAATGCATTAATATCTCAATCGGGTATTTATCTTGACAGAATATAGAGTTTAAAAACCGTGGGTGGTCATTTTGATGGCCCATGGTTGTTCTAGTAGTTTTTAAGTTCCGGTCGTTGTTTGGGATTGTTTCAATCGTTATTTCAGCCCTTTTCTTTATATTTCATGTTTTATAGGCGTTGTTATGTTTGTTAGATTAGCAATATGTTTTCCGTTTTGTTTTTCAGGTAATATTTCACTTTTTCAATTTTGCTATTAAAGTTCAACCATGTCTCTCTGAAGTTTAAACTGTTTAAAAGTAGTATTACAGTTGTTAAAATGTTAATTTTGGTGTCAGTCATTTCCTAACAGACATACTAACATATGCAATGCATTAATATCTCGATCGGGTATTTATCTTGACAGAATAAAGAGTTTAAAAACCAGCTGTCATTTTGATGGCCCATGGTCGTTTTGGTAGGAGTGAAAACCCTGTCGTTCTAGCGTTAAGCAGGACAAATATTCACTTTGAAGTAAACTGACATTTCATGACTGGACCAAGGGCAAATATTTTTAGTAATTACAGTCCATATTATGGGCTAAATCTTTAAGATTGGAAGAGGAGCTATTCACAAACCAAACAAACAAACATCATTCTAACCTGTACTGCCAGTGGCACGGTCTGAGCAGCTACCTTCCCCCTGGGCCGGCGCAGTTGAAGATGCTGCCAGCAGGGCAAGGACGTGGTTGCTAAGATCCAGAGGTTTTGGGGAGGTGGATGTCGCCAGAGCAACACTGCCTTGAGAATGACTCAGGTCCACCGTGGCCGTCATGCTACTGCCGCCCATCTCGGTTGCTGTGATGATTTGGGGCAAGGCTTCCTGCAAGGGCGCTTGGGAAACGGAGTCTATTGGGAGAATGTGATTCCGAGTTGACCGGAATTCCTCTGTGTGGGCCGGGGAAGGGGAGTGAGAGGGGGTACTTCTGAGGCTGAGCGGGACTGTAGCAGAAGGGGAAAGTCTCTGCATAGGGCTGGATTTGGTTGGCTGGGGCTGTGAGGGAGACTGCACTGATCTGGGCTGAGAGGAGTGGGCAGAAGAAGGGGAGATTGGCTGTGGTGTTGAGGGAAGAGGAGTAGTGTTACTTGCAGTAGTGTTACAGCATGGAGATGGAGTCTGGAGGGGCCTGATACTGGAGTGAGTAGCTAGGGAGGAAGGCGATGATCTGGGGCTCTGACGGTTAGCGCCTCCCCCTCCACCTGCTGACAGAGAGCCCGGCTGCACTGAAGTAGAGCTGAATGCTGAGCCCTGGGCATTTTGGACACTGAGGAGGTGCAACAAAGCTGACAGGGGCTGGGTTGGAGGGTCCAGGCCCGGAGAGGTCCCTGTGGAGGCAGCCAGGCCTGTAGTGAAATCCAGGGCCTCATTCTGTCTGGAATGCCCAGATAGGGGCAGCGTCTGCCGGGCAACAGAGGGCCTGGGCATCTGCCCGGGCAGGGGTTGGTGGTATTGGCTCTCGGAGACCATAGCGTTATGATTCTGCGCGGCTGAGGTAGAACAGGAGTGCAAGGAGGAAGGGAAAGATGAAGAAGAGGAGGAAAGGTTGATGATGGCAGCAGAGACAATGTCTCTTGGTGGAGACTTCCGAGGCCCGTTGGCCAACTGCTGAGTCTCTCTCAGCATGCTAAGTACTGTGGGAGACCGCCGCTGACGCTTCCTATGTGAGGCACTGCGCTCTGTTGTAGGGTGGAGGTGGTGCGAGGAGGTGACTAAGGACTGGGCCAGGGGGTGGGTTGGAGGGAGGAGGAGGGAGGAGGCCGCTGCAAGGGAGGGATGGGGAGGAGGTGGCCTGGTGGTAGCGATGGAGGACGGAGGAGGGTGGCTGTTGTGTAAAGTGCTGTTTGTTACCTTCGATGACTGCTGCTGCGTCTCTTTCCAAACCTCCAGTGGAGAGGCCAAGCTGACTGGGTTGCTGCCCAAAGTTACACTCTGGCCCTGGGTCATTTGGCTGGCCAGCTGGGCCTTGGCAGCTGCAGAGAGTAGGCTGCTGGCAGGGAAGGAAGCCGGATGTGGGGGCCTGCCCTGGTGACTGTGGTGGTGGAGAAATGGACCCAAAGGTAGACTGGAAGGCCCTGCAACATTCAGCCCGAATCCCGGAGGTCCCACGCTGGTCGGTGGTCCCACCATGGCCTTTGAGGCCTTCAAGTTCCCAACTTTATCGAGAGAAAGGGAGAAGACGTGCGGGTGGCTACTGCTTTGGTTGGTCAGTTGGGTGGGGTTACTGGGATTTAGGAGGAAGTGATGGTTGTTAGTGCTGCTGTTGCCTGAGTTCTTAAACTGCTCCAAAATGTCCTCCAGCTTGTACTTTGGGAAATGGAGGCCAGGGTTAGGGGAGGCGCCGGGGAGAGGGGAGTGTGGCGAGGAGGAAGTGGATTTCCTACGCTGAGAGATATTACTTCCGACGTGTCCTCCGTCTCCTGATGTGATTACTGCACCTCCTCCCTGTTCAGACAGAGAAGAGGAGGAGGCGGAGGGATTACGGGACCTCTGATGAGGAGAAACACAGTTCATGCTGCTGACAGAAGGTGAGGGAGAGGGGGAGGGAGAGAGTGGGGACCCTGCAACAATGACACCATGAGGATGACCGTGGGCCTGTGCTGTTCTTCCTCCTCCGCCCAGAGTCATGGGAGAGGAAGGGGGGGGTGAGGAGAGGGGCACCAACCGGGGTGAACCAGGAGTCTCTGGGGTTTTTGGAGTTGACCTTTGACCTTGGCTGAGGTTCTGAGGTGTTGGGGTGCGGGGTGACCTCTGGGCAGTGCTGTACACTGGGAACGGGGAGTTGTTAGAGGTGGTGTTGGCAGAGGCAGGGAGAGGGTGAGCAGGATGCTGTAGCCGTCTCAAAGCATCAAGAGGATGGTGAGAGTTGGTACTAGTATGTGCGATAGGGGAGGAACCATTGAAAGGGTAAATGAGTTGAGAGGAGGTTTTGGGGCTTGCGCAGGGGGTTGGGTGGAGGTTGTTGTGGGGTCGGGTGGGAATCAAGTGGGGTTTGGGCTGGTAAGTGCTGCGGTCCTCATCCTCGCGCTCCACTCGCATCCTCTTTGGATCACCGTTGTCCACTGCACCACTATTGACCTCTGAAATTGAACAGATATTGAAAAACAAATTTTTTTTGAACTGTTTGAAATAGCCAAATACAGACGATTCAGTCAGTATGGTAATCATACCATCCTACCACACAAGTGAAAGGCCTTGGACCCATTCAATACTGAAATACACTCAAATATATTGAATGTACCTTAGCACCATGTACAATGCAGAAATCTGGCATGAGGTATTAGATGTTTAATCAAATGTATTTTAACATGAATCTGATCTGAAGTCTTTCAGTAGGCAGTTGAACAGTTTCATCACTGGGTGTACTACTGTTCCTGCTACAAGTGCTGCTTCACACAGGACACTCATATACCCAAAACTGATAAATGAAGAAAGAAAGACAAACAGACTAAGAGGGCCTCCAGCTTGTACCTGCATGGTGAGGGGTGGTGAAGGGCAGCTGTGAGGCCTGCATACTGCGACACAGTGCTGCCATGGCGACCACTTTCCTGCGGTGGTTACACAGTTTGGTCATGTCCTGCTCTGCTTTGCCTATTGGCTGGCTGTACTGCTCCACCTCCACACCCATGCTGAAGTTGAACACCTGCAGGAGATCAGGTATTAAAAATGGGCATCGCGTCAAGACCTGAATGAGAGTGTTTGGTGTAATCTTTGCAATCAAATTTAAGACGGCAGCTGGAAATTATTCAGACTTGGCACTTCGGTATATTTTGAGACAAATTGTAAGCATACTTGCAAAGTGCAAATCTGCTATTAAGTGTGCAGGTGAATCTACAAATGCACCCTTGTTATTTGGTCATCACAAGCATTCTTACGAACAGCAATGTGCACGCACATAAATCACAGTGCACACTAAAGTGACCCACACAAAAACATCTTAGTTGGTACGCTTGCTATACCTTGTGTATGACAAGTGGACATTCCAGGCCACATTTGCAGGTGCCATCTGTCAACAGATAGGTCTTGACTTCATCCAGAGAGGACAGGGTAGTGCTGCTGGGACTAAAAGGAAACAGGTCAGTCGAATGCAAATTAAAAAATAGATATACCAAACACAGATTCAACAAATTTATTATTGATGCAGTATTTTGGTGAGAATTGTTTCTAAGCAGTGGGGTCTGGTGCTAGGTCCACATCCAAAGATTTTTCCTGTCTTCAAATTGTAACAAGGATACAGTACCAAAAGAGTTCATATTAAAAATACTCAATATGAGGTTCAATTTTAAACAGATACTGTAAATTTGTTTGTATTACACAGGGCCAACAGATTATGACACCCCCCCCCCCAAAAATGGTCAAATTCTTTGTGCACTGGGATCAGGTTTTCAGCAGTGATGAAACCAACACTGCAGAAAAATATATGATGAAAAACAAGCAGATTACCAAACAGAAAAGCAAGATAAAACCAGTTTTATTTTTATATAGCTTATAAATCCATATAATTTTGTTATCCTATTTCAATGTTATAGCCTTCTCACTCCGATGTGTGACTAACGTTTTTTTCTTGTCTCTTCTCCCATGTATGTGAATGGTGTGACGTGAGTCTCTGTTGTGTGCATGAGGAGTCTGTCCTCCTGTCAGGTCTATATGGTGATGGTGGCTGCATGGCTCAGGTCCTAGGCTGTTCTGGTGGCATCTGAACACTGCTTGGCGTTCTCTGCATCATATTCTTCATATATATATATCATAATTCCATTATAATTCCATTGTATAAACACAACATCCATTGCACGTTTGTCCGTCTTGGACAGCGATCCCTCCTCTGTTGCTCTCCCTGAGGTTTCTTCCTATTTTTTCCCCCTGTTAAAGGGGTTTTGTAGGGAGTTGTTCCTTATCCGATGCGAGCGTCTAAGAACAGGATGTTGTATTGCTGTAAAACCCACTGAGGAAAATGTGTAATTTGTGATAATGGACTATACAAATAAAACTGACTTAACAAGAATGTTTACCTTGGGGTTTGGACAGGGATATTTCAGAAATGTACAAGTTTGTTTAATGCGACATCTTAATATTTTAATGTGGTTTAAATGAAGGATAGCAAGATGATTTTTTAATGAGAAAGACAATTCTAAAACCAAAGGGACATGGGTTCATGCCCTGTTAGTCTCAGTCACTGAATCCCTACGAGCTCCAAGGGTGCTGTTGAAAAGCTGTACCTGTGTTTTGACCTGTCTGAATGACAGTTGGGCAAAAAACGACAAATAGCATCTAAGGACCAATGCAGTTTCCCCATTGCATAATTATTACAATGTTATTTGTATCAGGGTTTCATAGAGTCAAGAATTGATAAACATGCAGTGCTGGTTTTGAATGATCTGTACAATCTTTACAGTATAATCTAGCTATTGAGATTCGATTGTGCCTCCCTCATAGTTCTCATCTCCTTGGAGATCATGTGACAATGACATCCTATCTATTTTTCTTTGAAGTCCATCCATCCATCCATTATCCAAGCCACTTATCCCAATTGGGGTCACGGGATGCTGGAGCCTATCCCAGCAGTCATTGGGCGGCAGGTGGGTAGACACCCTGGACAGGCTGCCAGTCCATCACAGGGCAGACACATTCACACCCCTAGGGATAATTTAGTATGGCTGATTCACCTGAACTACATGTCTTTGGACTGTGGGAGGAAACCGGAGCACCCGGAGGAAACCCACGCAGACACGGGGAGACATGTAAACTCCACATACAGGACGACCTGGGACAACCCCCCAAGGTTGGACAACGCCGGGGCTCGAACCCAGGACCTTCTTGCTGTGAGGTGACTGCGCTAACCAATGCGCCACCGTGCTGCCCTCTTTGAAGTCATCAATTAATAAATATACGAAACAGTAAGGGATGTAACACTCTACCTGGCTACTTGTAATTTTTCAAAACACACCTAACCCTTAAAATACACCAGGCACGGACGTGGCGCATCATGTAGTCGAGGCGGAGCAGGTTTTTATACCTGGTATACCAACTGTGTCTGTGTTGCGTTTGGTTGCGTGCTAGCCATGTTTTTCAAAGGAGTTTTCTGTGGAGATTTCAAGTAGGCTACTTTGGAAAATGGGTAATTTAAAGTACTTGCCATTTAAACTATTACAACAATAAGATCTGTCTAAATGTGTACTGTAAATTTATTTTCAGACGCGCTTTTAGCTGTGTGTGAGCCAATCCATGTTGGCCGAGTGTTGCCAAGTTTGAAGTTGCAAAAGACAAAGCACTTTACAGTTTTCACTGTTTCTGTTCACTCATGGACAACTCCCACTATAAACAGAAGGAAGGTGGTTGTCCTCTTTTTTATTACTCCAGAGGACACATATTGTTTTACAAATTGATCTGACTTATTTATTTCAATGCGCAATAAAAAAAAAACCCCACAAGGTTCCATTGCTAAGTTGCATTGCCTCTGGTACAATGAGGCATTTGTTTCAATCATTTTTAAACAGACGGTACTTTTTTTTTACAGTTCTATGTAGTTTTTACCTGTTGAAGGGTCGCATAGCCACGTGTAGAGCAAAAACCAATAGACCAGCCTTGTAATAATGGAGACCAGTTGCATGATGCACTTCTGTGGTCAGTGTAGCAGCTTCAGTTGATTATAATGGACGCGTTATGCTGCGGTAGACATGTTGCGCTGTGTCCGTGCACTGGTGTATTTAGGCCGTAAGTAATGAAACAAAGTCTTAGCAAACTCAATGAACCACTTGATATGTGAAAAGACTGATTGTATTACAGTAGGTTCAGAAACTTACCTTTTAACAATTCAGTATTTTTCAGAAACATCAACCTCTATTTGAAGCCCTATTTGCACTGAACTTTTCATATGATGGCATACAGTAATTTATATTTATTGCGGATGTCTTTAATTTCTATCCCATGTAAATCTGCCATGTCTATAATTTGTAAAGAAATAAATCCAGCACAAATTACCAACAATAATTTTGCGGAGACATAGGTTCCCTGATAATATTAATCCTGTGCGCATTGATCAGAATCAGAATCTCAATCAGAAATACTTTATTCATCCCCGAGGGGAAATTGTGGCTGTAACTTGGCTTCTGACGTGCTTTTTTTTTGTCGTCGTCTTCTTCCAGTCTAAATCGGATGCAATAGGCCTTGCGAAATCGATGTGGGAAGGTTTTGAAATGTCTTATTTAGTTTAAACTTCACATCTAATAGCTGCACCTCAACATGGAGACCGATATGTAGAAGGGGCAAGATCAAATTGAAAAACAGAGAACAATCTTGAGAGATAATGAGATAGATTTGAAGCATAAGACTGTACTTGTATCGCTCGATCCATATACAGTCTAATGAGCATTCATCAGGCCTCGAACTCTGAAATCAATTTTCCTGAAGGACTACCCGAATTCCTAGTTTTTGTGTGTATACCGCTTGTATTACTACAACTGCCAATCGTTTTCCAGTGTATTTTAATAAATACTAGCTTCAAGCAGATGTGAACGTGATATAATGTCGATGAGTGAGACTTGACATCGATCACAATACTTAAATTAGTCTGGTTCACAGAATCCGAATTATAAATTTCCTCAAGGCAAGAATATTCTTTCGTCACGGATGGCCCCAAAAAAAAGCACATTATTTTGACTGAGTCAGTTTTTTTTAAATCAACGACAGGACGCTGTTAATTTTGATCCATTATTATTGCTTGATATTGGCTTAGGCATTGCTAAATTTAACAGAACTTCAGACTTGGGTTTATCTCATGTGAATACGTTGCGAAAAAAAAGCACAGGTAAGGGGGCAATTCATCAAATACATGAGGTCCCAATATAATAAAAGTCCTGAGCGATTAGGGCATTAGGGCTTCAATGGTATGGTAAAAGAGACTCATAAGTTTTATAACTGACAAAACAACAAAAAATTGCTTTATTTAACGTGTCAATTCTCCTGTGAAGAGCAGTTTTATATATTTTTGTTTAATTTACATCCTTGCTAAAACAAAACATGTCATTCTTACTTCCCTATCCAAATAACACAAATCAAAGTTATTTTCCCAGGAAATATACACATCAGGGAAATATCTGGAAGTCACTATTTCTTCCTTCTATATACCACAAGGGGCAAAGTCATCTTTTAGGAAAACAGCTACACATGCAGGACGGCAGAAAAATTCAGTCATTTCCCCTTGTGAAAACCATAAAGTATGAAGGCAAAAGCAGCAATGTTTAATCTATCACTAGTGTGAATTATTCATTCGTTGTCTATACCCCATTGGGACACAGGGGGGTAGGGCCTATCCCGGCAGTCTGTGGGCAGAGAGGAGGGCAACACCCTGCCCCTGGTTGCGAGACCATTACAAAGCTCCACACACACAATCACTGACACAATCAATTATACTTAGGGGTAATTTAGAGAATTCAATTCAAGTGCATGCCCCCCCCCCCCCATGTCCATATCTGCAGCTATGTAATTAAATTTGGAAGTGCTGTTCCTTTAACTGAACGAATTTACCTGACATAGATAACCCGCCCGTCCTCCACCCTCCTCTGCCAGCCAATGGGGGACATGTATTGCTGCAGTGTGAACCCCATCCTTGTCCCCACTGACAGTCTCACTGCCTCCCATCATTTTGTAGCTGCTGCTTTCCCAGCACCTTGAAAAAAAGAACAAGAGGGAGCAAAGCATGAATACATCTGAACACATAGTAAAACCAAGAACATTTCTAAAAATATTAAAGACAAGAATGTCAGTCAGAAATGCTGAAGATCCACTTTAGGAAAATTAATTCTTACTTCTATGTTGCATATGTGAATAATTAAGACAATTTATTCAATATCATGCCATTTTGCTGTTAAAATGTTTAAGATAGCTATTAGCTTTAATAGATTTCTGTGGTGAGTCTAAATGGTACAAAGATTCATGGGGCTGAAAATGTCAATGCTTGTGTGTGTGTGTGTGTGTGTGTGTGTGTGTGTGTGTGTGTGTGTGTGGTATTATATATATACATATATACATTAATAAATGAAAACCTGCCTCAGTGGTACCTGAGTACATCAATGTTCTAATTATAATAACAGCATGCCAAAATGTGCAGGTCACTTTTATGTGGTTATGTAATATTACATCAACATCAATTGCATCATGTGTAAAACAGCAGGCCTTACAGAAACCAACACTTGGGCACTTTGCCATATGCAAATTAGCTGAGGCATGACAGAA
>NC_079212.1:31969249-32141749 GCF_029633865.1 Lampris incognitus
CGCTCTTACGATCTAAAATGATCCATTAATCCCAAATTCACATTTGCCCACTGTTTTTTTTTCTTGCAGATTCCGTGCAAAAAATAATGGAGTTTTCTATCGGGCATGCGCAATGAATGGGGAGCGAGTATTGTACCCAACATGCAACGGGACCTTTGTGGCGTTCCAGACATCAGTCTCGAGCTCCTTGATAAAGGACATGATAATGAAAAAAATAATAGTAGGAATAATAATTGGCCTGGGCCAGATGTCTCTCTATAATAGCAGTATGGTCGAATCGTGTGTTCCACATTGTACCTGTTAGAAGTACATGTGTGCCCAAATAACTCAAATGTTGACAGTTAATTATTGCAATTTGTGTTAATAAAATATGTAATACAAAACCATGGATTAATCTTTTATACTACAATAACCACAATTCAACCTATCGTATTGCTTAGGGCTTTTGTTTATTATTTACTATACCTAAATAAATTTGAATCATTTGAAAATAAGATGAAAAAGGAAGAAATATATCTCACCGTTGTTTCTATTTTGTCTTCAAATGTACCTCATAAAATTCTCCTTAACTAGATACTTACACTTCAAGATCTTTTTATTCAAGGAAGTAACTGAAATGAACCAACCAGACAGAAAATTCATGCTGTAGTGAAGGTCAGTGTGGGCCTCTGTAATAGCCCTGCCAGAGTTCATGGCCTCACATATGCTAAAAAACCAATGCAGACAGAAGCAAAGCCAGACGCACAGTCACATTAACACACACAAGAACTCATGTACACATCTATTTCAGACCACCTTTGTCAGTGAGGGGAATTCTGGGATACAAATGTTAAAAACACAGGTGACACAGCATGTCCATGTGTACACTTCTATAGCCTTGCATTCTGTTCTTATGAGAATTCTGCCGGGTGTTACGTGGCAAGGACAGTGAGCAGTGTGTGCATGCATGCATGTGTGTGTTTCTGTTGTTTCCACATGAATGGGGACCAAGGGGAAAAGAAGTGTGTATTTGTGTGTGCGTGCGTGTGTGTGTGTGTGTGTGTGTGTGTGTGTGTGTGTGTGTGTGTGTGTGCGTGTGTGCGTGTGTGTGTGTGTGTGAGAAAGTATCTGATTTCCCCTCGTCATCGGTGCTCAGTCTGAGGTCCCCAGCTGTCTCAAACAGTCACTTTGACGCCTGGGTATCCAGCAGTGTGCACACATACACACACACTCTCTCACAAAATACACTCACACAGTCACAGACAAACACACACACTTACATACACACATTCACAGATTGAAAATCCCTTTGGAAATCACTTAGAGGGAATACATCTGAAAAGGACCCAGATTAAGAGACTGCTGAAGTGGACGTTCCAAAAGGCCTTAAGTGAGGAGGCAAGTTGGTTGACTGGCCTGGTGGACTCTAAGGCTTATAACAGACTTCAGCCGTCGGCTAAGGGGGAAGATTTCATTGGCAGAGAGGTTCATTAATACAAGCTCTTCTGAACTGGCTGGGTTTGTGCTTATACCGATTTTGCTGTAGTAGAGTGTTTGCATGTATGCGTGACGGGGGGGTAATAGTCATCTTATTCGGCTTTTTATTCGTGTTGTGCCTTAAATATGTTTTAAATTCCACTTTGATATTCATTTGACCAAAAGTGCATGAAGCCTACAGAAATTCACAGAAGCGGACTTTTTAAAAAAAAAAATTGTATTGACACTGCTAACATATTTCCAGAATTTCTTCATTCTTGCCTATACTGGCAAGGGCACCCAAATTTAGCTGTGATGAGATTGAATTACACTACCCGAGAATAGTAGAGTCAAACTGACAAGTGCAGTCGTGTGTATGTGGTGGGGGAGGTATATGTGCCACTCTGCCTGCGTAAGCATAGATACATTGGTGACCATATTTGTGTATAAAATGTACTATATATGTCCACACAAGCACAAATATTCACCTGAGGTGTTGTGTGTCCAAGTGTATGTCAGCATGTGAACACTCATGAGTGTGTGTGTGTGTGTGTGTTTCATTTCCTATCTGCAGTGAATATCAAGATTCTGTCATTCTGTTGCGTGACAATATGTTTTGGTTGTTGACATTTCTATGTAGACGTGAAAAGGATGTGACAAAAACTTATTAAAGGAAACATTTTTTCCAAATAAAAAGAAAAATAACTCAAAAGGTTTAGTAGCATCTAATTTGTAGTTAAAGCTATTTTCATCACATATTTTTTTAATATATTTTTTAAGATACCTCTGGATATATGTTGCCCAATGACTTTGTTAGCCATGGGAGACAAAATAGCAACCATAAAAGACATTTAATTTAACTATTGTTTGAATTAAAGGAGACAAAACAGGGAAGCCAGTGACAGGGGATTTGTAATATGCAAAATCAGCACTATGGGGCAGATGATGTTCCCTACTAGATCTGCTGAATTCATGAGGTACCAACGTTGTTGTAAAAAAAAAAAAAAGTATTTTTTCACCATTGTTGTTTGTCCCAGAAAACCTCAGACGAGGTGAGACATGGAGCAGCCAAACTGTTGCAAATCTTGTCTCGATGTAGCCTTCATACTAACTGATGATTCTGCAAAGAAAGATTATTTCAGAAAAGAGTTAATGTTTATTTTCTCTGTTTAGGTAGGACTGTAGCAAAAGTGTCTACACTCCAACATGGACCAGTGAGTATAGTCGCAGTATTATTCCTGAAATCAATACATTTTCCACAGGGATGTAACTTTAGCACAACTCAAAGAATGTTGGCGTTACTCCCACTGCCACCTCCTTACCAACACTTTCAGTCCCGCTCTGCAGCTCTTGTGAGGTTCATATTGCATGAGTCCAGCTCGAAAAGAACAGACTGTTGACAAACAGAATGATCAAATTCCCATCTCTCATTTTTCCACATTCAGAAACATTATCTTCTACAAGCTTCTATTCTGAAGACAAAATGTATAAAAGAAATTTGCATTCAACCTTTTTGAAGTGTTGGTTGTGGAGAGTACACCGAGATCAGTGTACAAAGCATGTCCTTCATACATAAAGTTATCTGTTACAGAGTCGTATAGTCAGCGTTGTCGAATAATCAAGTTGATTAATTTGATCTTGATGATCTTTTTTAATGAGTTTTCTTTATCTGTGTGTGTGACAGGGAGGATGACAAGAACTCTGTGGATATCCATGACAACCCTCCGGCCCCAGACAATGTCGTGAGGGAGGAAGGGGATACTGTGAGTGACAGGGTCATGTCAACCTGTCAGCACTGGACACGCAGCAACCCTCCTAAGCGGTTTAAAATAGCCACCAGCTGTAACTACCCAAATACAGTACAGCACCAATTAGATTTACATGAGCCTGGAATTAAGCATTTCCAGACTTTGTCCTAGCGGGACAGAGTGATGCCGCTGGCTGGTCTGTGTGGGATAGCTTACTGTAGTTTTAATTAGATCAGAGACTGTCTGTTCTCGCTCTTTACGGAGTACAATATCAAAGTGCTGAGGCTGAGCAGCGCTTATGCTAATTTTGTAAGCTCTGTGAATCTGTCAAATCAATAATGATTAAAGCAAACTAAGCAGTGTAGGGGTAGCTACTTTGATCTGGTGTCCTACATTAGTTTTCAGAACTAACAATTTTAAACACAACCTCTCGACAACATGGTTTAACATGGTGATGTAGTGAAACAAGAGTAACAAAGGGTTTAGAGAGGGAGAGACTTGAGGAAAAAAACAACAGTCTATAAGATTAGATGTAGACACTTTAACATTACAACCCTTATTGTCTTGCTTATCTTACTGACAGCTACGGTGACACTGGCTATAGCCAATTGCCAGTGCTGTTATTTCAGCCCCTTGCCCACTGCTGGACAGAAGAAAAAAAAAACATGGTTAAATGTGAGTTTTGATGTCTTTTGGTCAAGGTCTTCTTCAAGTTTTGTTTGCCACATCTGCCTGATAGCCACCAAAACTTTGCTTTTTCTTCAAACTCCCCACAACCTGCCTTATTCTTCCACATTTTGGATGTCATGGCGAGTCCATAATCATACTTTGAACATTTGTGGATTAGCTGTTGTCTTCATTATGCCAGTGATAGAATTAAAAGGCGTATTTGTTGGTGCATATATCTGCAGGACTGTAGATTTAACTAAAGACCATGGTACCCAGGCACAGTTTTAAGGCAAATTTAGGGCCATATTAACAAAACATAAACATATGAACATACACCAATTGCCATAACACATATGTATTTAACTGTCTGCCATCCCATACACATTGCATCTAATCACTTCTATCTCTCTCACACACACACATGCACACGCAGCATGCACGCACGCACACGCACACACACACACACGCACACACACACACACACACACACACACACACACACACACACACACACACACACACACACACACAACTGAAAATGTTCATTTGGATTGCATAAAAAAGTTGACTGGGAATTATAGTCTTAAATGATTAAGATTCTGTCCTGTGTGTCTACAGATCTACTTCATATATGAAGAGGAGGTGGAGGTGGAGGAGAAGGAACCAGAGTTTCCATCAGACCCTGTTGTCTTGGTCAATGACAAACCTCACAAGTTCAAGGACCACTATTGCAAGAAACCCAAATTCTGTGACGTCTGTGCTCGCATGATAGTCCGTATGTATTGCCCAATGCATCTTGAAATAGAAAAAGTTAGCAATATTAAAAAATACAATACACCTGAGTCTCCATTGGCAGGGGATAGTTTGGGTGGACTATCCTTTCAAGAGCAGCTAAAACCCTGATGAACTTATCTTCAGTAGCCGTAATTAAAGCAGCAGTTTAAGATTTGTTTAAGCTGGGTGAGAGAGCTATTCACCTCCACAGAAAAATGTTTCTGAATGAATCATTGCACTAAGCAGGTGAACATGCATATGGAGAACATGTTTAGTGATTATATTGAATGTGCATTGTGCAATTGGAAAATTAACAATCGGGGAATTCAGGAAAACTATACCAGACAAAATCACATTAACAAATCTTCAAAGCAAGTTGAATCAGTTCATCTGGATACAGCGTTTATTGACAGATACGCTTCATCACTCATCTAAGTGACCTCTTCAGTCTAAACTGGCTGCAGGTATCCCCACCCTTATAAACAATACAGTTGCATAACGACTGAAAACAATGATAGGTTTCATATACAAACAGGGGTGTGACCATTAACTAAAGTTTCAATGGGCATGTGTACTATTCACAGAGGATTTGAGAATGTTTGCAATCATAGCATTGTACAATGGTGACAGATGTACTCTTAGCCCCCTGGTTTTCTTAACATAGTTGGTGTCTTGGACTCCCCGTTCAAACCAGTGTTCCTCCCTATCAAAGGTGTGCACATCCTCATCCTTGAAAGGGTGGCCACTGGCCTGTAGATGGGTGTAGAGTCCTGTGGGTTCCTGGCCTGATGCGTTAGCTCTCCTGTGTTGTGCCATCCTCTTGGCCAGCATCTGTTTCCCTAATGTACAAGTCACGGCAATCCTCCTGGCACTTAAAAGTGTACACTATATTGCTCCGTTTGTGCCAGGGGACCCAATCCTTGGGGTGGACCAACATCTGGCGCAGCGTATTTTGGGGTTTGAAAGCGAATGAGACGCGGTGTTTAGAAAATACAAGTCTCATCTTTTTCAACATTTCCACCACATACGGAATCACCACTGGTTTATGCTTAGGCAGCTGTTGTCCTTCTCCTCTCCTCTCTTCGATCGGCTGGTGCACTCAACTCAAAACTTTATTGCAGACTCAGGGTCCATAACAGACAAAGACATGGTTAAAAAAAAAAAGAAGCCATAAAAGATAAGAACCATTGGTAAAAGATAAACCCAAGACAATACATAGAGTAAACACAATAAAATAACATAAAAGGAACAAATCAGTGTCTTACAAGGATGCAGCTATACCAATGGTCCCACTGCCGGGATAGGTAGCGTGTGGCACTGAATCTTATATTAGTTAAACTCATGATGATTACATTACCAGAGTCACTGAGCTGGCAAATAAATTTATACATGAGATTTCTTAGAACAGCCTGAAAAGTACTGGCTCCTGCAGCCACAAAACATTTCACTTGCACTACACTAGGTCTTTTTAGTAGTATTCTCGTTGCATTATTATAAGCAACTCGAAGTCTCTGTAAGCTTGTTTTTTTGTGTTTTGACCACAGGTGTGCAGTATAAAGTGTACAATATGCGCTGAAGAGAGACCTCTTTTTTGGGGGGGGGGGGGTTCTCCCTTTTTCTCCCCAGTTGTATCCGGCCAATTACCCAACTCTTCTGAGCTGTCCTGGTTGCTGCTCCACTCCCTCTGCCAATCCGGGGAGGGCTGCAGACTACCACGTCTCCTCCGATACATGTGGAGTCGCCAGCCACTCCTTTTCACCTGACTGAGGAGTTTCGCCAGGAGGATGTAGCGCATGGGAGGATCACACTATTCCCCCCAGTTTCCCCCCTCCCCCCCCGAACAGGTGCCCCAACTGACCAGAGGAGGCGCTACTGCAGCAACCAGGACACATATGTACGGATCAAGCCACCAGTAAAAACAATCACTGTCTGGCCAGAGGGAGCAGTCTCTGAACTCCAGGACTGTTTTGACAACACAGACTGGATTATTTTTACACATTCAGCTACCCATGGCTCCCATAAAGACATTAATGAACAGACATCTGCCGTACTATCCTACATTAACTTTTTCACTGAGAGTGTTACAACAACAAAAAAAATCAATCCACACCTTTCCAAACCAGAAACCCTAGATGACCAGTGAGGTCCGGCAGCTGCTGAAAGCGTTCAAGTCAGGTAACTACGAGGCCTACAGCACAGCCAGATCCAACCTCAAAAAGGGCATCAGAACAGCAAAACATAACTGTTCCCTATGAATAGAGGACCACTTTCACAATAACTCCAAGTCCCAGTGAATGTGGCAAGGCATTCAGTCTATCACAGGCTACAAAAGCTTCAATAGCAGTCCCATGGTCTATGATGCCTCCCTGCCAGACGAGCTGAATAATTTCTACACCCGCTTCGACAAGGACAATACTGACCCAGTCACAAAAATCCCCAGCCACCCAGAAAAGCAGGTGCTCACTCTATCGATTGCAGAGGTCAGAGAATCACTGCACAGAGTGACCACACGGAAGGACACCGGACTGGATGGCATACCGGGTCGGGTCCTCCGGGAATGCTTCGACCAGCTGGCTGAGGTCTTCACGACTATATTTAACCTCTCACTGTCCCAATCCATAGTTACAGCATGCTTTAAGACCCCCTCTATTATTCCTGTCCCCAAGAAATCAACACCCACATGTCTGAATGACTACCGACCCATAGCACTCACCCCCATTGCCATGAAGTGCTTTGAGAGACTGGTTCTGGCTCACATCAAAAACACTATCCCCCCCACATTTGACCTACATCAGTTCGCCTACCATCCGAAAAGGTCTATGGAGGATGCCATTGCCACTGCCCCGCACTTTGCTCTGACCAACCTTGAACTTAACAACACATACATCCGGATGTCATTCATAGATTATAGCTCTGCCTTCAACACTATCATCCCCGCCAAACTAACCACCAAACTCCTCTCCCTTGGCCTCAATCCCTCCCTCTGTAACTGGACCCTGGACTTCCTGACCAACAGGCCTCAATCTGTTAGGTTAGGTGACCACACCTCCTCCACCCTGACCCTCAGCACAGGTACCCCTCAAGGCTGTGTCCTGAGCTTCCTCCTTTTCTCCCTCTTTACTCATGACTGCCTGCCAACTCACCCTTCAAATGTAATAGTTAAGTTTATGGATGACACCACAGTCATTGGCCGTATCATCAACAATCAATCAAGTTGCATTTTATATAGCGCTTTTCTAGCTGCAACAGCCACTCAAAGCACTTTACAATTAATGTATTCACATAAGAAATGAACGCAGACAACGACGAAGGGTGGCCAAGAGAATGGATGGCAACTACACTTGAACTATACTAACCAAAATATCAACAAAAAACTCTAAACTTATTCTTAACTTGTCTTCTTTACGGTCTATTTTCTTCTGCTTCTTTTTCTTCTTCTCCTTTAACAATGATGAGACGGTCTACAGGGACGAGATTCAGCACCTCACATCATGGTGCACCACCAACAATCTTGTTCTCAATGTGCAGAAGACGAAGGAGCTGATTGTGGACTTCAGGAGGTCTAGAAGCTGCAGCCACTCCCCCGTACACATCAATGGGGGGGCAGTGGAGCATGTCTCCAGCTTTAAATTCCTTGGAGTCCACATCAGTGAGGAACTTTCCTGGATATCAAACACCCAGGCCCTTGTGAAAAAGGCCAAACAACGCCTGCGTTTCCTGAGGAGGCTAAGGAGCATCCGTCTATCCCCCAAAATTCTCACCAACTTCTACCACGGCACCACAGAGAGCATCCTTACCAGCTGCATCTCAGTGTGGTACGGCAACTGCACATCAGTAGACCAGAAAGCTCGTCAAGGCGGCCCAGCATATCACCGGTACCCAGCTCCCAGCCATAAAAGACATTTATCACAAACGCTGCCTTCGAAGGAATCTCAGCATCAGAAGGGATTCCACCCACCCCAACCATGGACTGTTCTCCCCCCTGCACTCTGGGAGGCGCTACAGAAGCCTCAGAGCCCACACCACCAGGCTCAAAAACAGCTTCTTTCCCCAGGCTGTTGCTCACCTAAACCTGGCTACCCACTGAATGTCGGTGGATATTTTTAAATATTTTGTACTCATGCTCTTTTTTTTCTAACTTATTTTTAGCTTTTGGTCGTCATCTGTGTATATATCTTATATTGTGTTTGCTGTGTTTGTCTATGTCTGTCTTGCACTGTTTGGTGAAGCCACAGTCTTCATTTAATTTTTAACATGTGCCTGCACATTGTTTTTAATGACAATAAATTGAATTGAAACATACCCAGATCTGGCTTCCCACCCACAGACTAGGCCAATTGTGTCTGTAGGGATGCCCGGCCAAGCCGGATGTAACACAAGGATTCGAACCGGCAATCCCCGTGCTGGTAGACAATTGAATAGACCGCTACACAACCCAGATGCCCCTAGTGTATAATTTACAACATTCAGGAACAACAAATCCTTTACCCTGAAAAAATGTTATCGGCTCATTTGGAATTTATCCACATGGGGGACCTGACTTACTTCAGATAACAGGATTCAGCTGGAAGACACCCAACCAAGCAGGAGGTAACACAGGGATTCAATCCACGTGATCCCTGTTGGGAGGCAACAGAATAGACCTCCATGCTACCTGAATATATACCAAACTTGCGTGAGTGTTTGCTTGTGCATATATCATTCCGTATTGCCTATAAATATCATCATCATCTGTCAATTGTTCAGTAATATAATGTCTAAGATATTTCACCTTATTACACACCCCAAGATTATCATCAGAAAATTTAAAATTAGGAAATCTTAGATAATTGTCCTCTTTGGTTCTGCAGATCATGACAACACTTTTACTAGCATTGTATTTGATATCATGCTCTATACCATACACCAATCATGCACTCAGTGTTACAGGCTTTCAAATGCTTGGAAAAATCATCAATATATGGATTGTAGAGAACTGGAGACAGAATTCCCCCTTGTCTGAGACCATTGCTAACCCCAAATGAAGCTGAAACGCACTGTTTGGGCATCTTCCTGGCTTTAACAAACACCCAGTTAGGATAACCACCCTTAACCAGGGCCTGTTTAATGTGGGATTTCTCCCCTTCCCCCACCGCTGTGTCAGTGGGGACGTTGTCTGCTCAGTGGTACAGCATCCTGATGACTCCTAGTCAGTCCAGATGAACTGATTCAACCTTCTTGGATTTTCTTACCTGGATTATTGAGTATGCATAAAGACATCAACACATCTTGACCCGTTACTGTAAATATAACATATTCTACATATGAAGTAAATTCACATTATAATATTCTTGATTTCCCATTTACTATAAGTATTGAAAACTCGTTCTTTTTCATTTTGTTCAGTTTTTCACGTTTTTATACATATTTCTGCCTCAGTAGAATATGTTCTGTTGTTCTCAGGACCTTCATATATTTCCATGTTCCATGTCCTTGACACTGATTGCACAAGCAGGAAGAAAATGGATGGATGGATTGATATTAATTTGATATGTTCTAGTGTTATTGTCAACTGTGTTACATTTCATATATGCCCCATTTTTGATTGATATCTTATTTTTTAAAGCTGTATCCTATATAAGCTGTTGCTATGACTCACGCTTCCCATAAAGGTCATTCAATCTAATGGAAACAAATCTCATATGCTGAAATCAAATACAAAAAGAAATTACATGGGGGTGGGGGGGCAGACTGAGTGGTTTTTGAATGCTACATGGGCATTTGAATCCTGATAATTTAAACTGTGCCTTTTCTAACCCATCAGTGAACAACAAGTTTGCCTTGAGGTGTAAAAACTGCAAGACCAACATCCACCACGCATGCCAGTCCTATGTCGAGTTCCAGAAGTGCTTTGGCAAAATTGTGAGAAATTTTCCTTTGCTAATGGAGTATCTTGCCTTATTTCCAAAGCATACAATTTTAGAGACTATAAAAATGTGTATGGCCCTTTTAACATTGATTCTGAGTAAAACAAACATTTAAACTATAAGTATTTATATTTTCAAAAGTTCCCAAGCACAGTTTCTGTTTAATCTAAAAAGACAATGACATGGTGCCTGCATTCTTGAACCGCTGTTGTTTTTCTCTGTTTCTACAGCCCCCCGGCTTCAGAAGGGCCTACAGCTCCCCACTGTACAGCAGCGACCAACCTGATCCAAGTGAGATCAATGTGGACAATATGGGGACAGATCTAACCCTGGTGTCATACATATCTTGTGGGATGAAATAGAAACAAGGGAAAACAGGATTAAAAAAAAAATCTTGTCAAGTGGGAACCAAAACTAGGGGCCATTTTGGGTCCCAAATTGCAATTAAAACAACCAATTTATGGATCTATTTGCCAAATTATTTGTTACTGGAGCTACTTTTGTTGGAAATATTAGCTTTTATGATGAGTTAAATTTCACTTTCCTTGTTATAATTTACAGCACACATTTCTATCAACCTAAGGAAAACACATATTGCAATATTATCCTCATTATGACACTGCTGCTAATTTATGGGAAAAAGCACTATATAAATGCAGTCCATGACCATTGACAGAGAGAGAGCGAGAGAGTGAGAGTGACAGCGAGAGAGCAAGAGAGAGAGAGAGACTCCTATCATCTTAACTGTCAGTAAAAATGAACCTGTCTGTGTTATTGTCTGGCCCAGACAACCCCAACCGGAACGACCCTGTGTTCGACACACTGCGGGTAGGGGTCATCATGGCAAATAAAGAACGCAAAAAGAATGACAATGACAAGAAAAATGTGAGTGTTTAATATAGTTCTAATAAAATAATAGCAGCAAATGTCCCTAGGAAAACAACTACTAACTAAATTTGCCTCATACCATAAACAAAAGAAACTGTGCGATAATGGCAGTATTTTGAACAGATTTACTGGGTGGTCTACATACACAACATTAGAATGCACAGCGCTAACGTTCACATCTCTCCTCCAGATGATGATGATGATGGAGGAGGAGGAAGAGGAGAACCAACAGCCAAAGGAAAATGAGGAGGGAGGAGAAGGTATGGAGCACAGACACCAATGGCAGTAATCACATTTTTGGGGCACAATATAGACATTTACTAAGTTCAGAAGGAGATATGGAGTATTTGATATGGTACTGAAAAGAGAAGCAATTCAATTTCAACTCAACTTCTATTCCAAACTCATCTTAGTACAGGTTCATATCAAAAAGGAAATAAACAGTACAAGACAAGGACATATACATAGAACATAAATAATATTACAGGGGCAAAAACATTTGTCCATCTAATAATTCACATAGAGGCTCTTGTGCCAATGTCGCCACATATTTGATGAGAAATGAGTATAACTCTTTACAGGGTTGGTTAAAACCAGAATAACATTATTCTCCAACTTGTCTAGATGGCACACAAATGTATTGATGTTTCTTAACAGTGCTTGACAGGTAGGTATACCGATATTAACTAACATCTGGCTAGTACTGTAATATCTTGGTACATGAAGCAATAGCTGCATAGGATCATTATATGCCGCTTTAAGTCTCTGCATACTTCCTTTTCTGTAACTACCCCATGAGGGAGCAGATGTGTACAAAAAGCTCTGAACAGTGAGGCTTTGACATCGATTGAGATGTATCAACATGTTAGCCTGGGCATACAATTTGCAACATTGTAATTTAGTGATCAATATAGTGACCAAGATATTTACCCTCATTACACACCTTTAGAGCATTATTACCCAGATAAAAATCGGGAAAAACGAATTTTGTATCCTCTTTACATCTTATAATCATAATATTGTTCTTTTTTGGCATTGCATTGGATGTCAAATTCGGCACCATACTGGGAACATATTTTCAATAACTTGTAACCCAGCACTACATGGAGAGAAAACAACCATAAGATGGCTAACAACAGTATTTCTGATAACACAGCCAGTTTTATACCAATTCAGCTGCTTCGACGAGTCATCCATTCACACAGTGAACAAGAAAGGATATAAAATCCCACCCTGTCTGACCCCATTGCTAATATAAAAAAGAGCAGATGCAGCATTGCCCCATTTAACCTGCATAGTCTAATGAACATACCAGAAAACTAAAATTCTGAGTATTACCTTGGGACCACCTCTTTGGCACATTTTTTAAAAATAATTTCTCGTGATTAATTCTATCAAATGCTTATGAGGCTTCTATAAAAAACATAAACACGGTAAAGTTTTGGCTTTTGTATTTAGCTACCATTTCCTTTAGGGCAAAAATACACATATCTGTGCCATGTTTAAGCTTAAAACCAAATTGATTATCATTGGTAAGAATATACGTTTCTAGCCTGTTCAACAAAAATCTCTCCAACACTTTAGAAAGGATGCTCACTAGAGCAATAGGTCTGTAATTATCCTTGCTATTTAATTTACCAGCTTTATCTTTGATAACCAGCACAAGTAACACTGATAGTGTGGAAACTGGTAACATACCATGAATGAAAAAATCCAGTAAGACATACAGAAAGAAGGGAAACAAGCTTTTGACTGCCGTGTTCAGCAGTGATATAATCCATACCACATGCCTTATTGTCATCTAACTTCATGATAGCATGGTGTATTTCCTCCGGCCTAACTACCAAGTTCTCAGTGGAGTCAACATTATCAACCAAACATGTGTCATGTTTAACACAGCTGAATAGGTCATAATAGCACTGTCACCACATTCAGCAATATTATCTGAGCCACATACTCCATCAATATTAGATGGTAAGGACATTTTAAATTTGTTTATAATGCTGACCTCTTTCCAGAAGTCATAGTAGCTATTTTTTCGCAGCTTCCTAGCAAGTGAATCACTCATAATTGTCCCCTCATTACTTTCAATGAAGCAGAGAGCATATTTAAATCTACCATTAGTATGTTTTTTTGTGCTCAAAGAAGGGACCCTGACTCATCCTTCCTGACTCTGCCCATATTTTAAAGGCTTCTCTAGCTGCACCATGTAGCTCAGCCACATATTCATTCAAGCCAGGTTTAATATTATGCTCCTTATTCTTAGATTTATAAAAAGACTTATTAGCAACATTGAGATTCAACAATAGTATCATACATAGAATATAGGTCTCTGCCATATTGTTCATTTTTACAATTCATGTCACAACACCACATTGTATCTATTGGAAATTCAGTAGTATCTAGCAGTTTGTCAGTTTGAGCAGTATAATTGTTAATGGTGTATAATGTGCACGGATAAATAGACTTGCTAGCCCTTGGCTAATGGGTCAGCCCCTTTAGTCGACTGGTTAACATAGTCGCCCGTGGTGCGGGATTCATGGGTTTATCACCCAGTAATGAATGTGATTCTGGGCTGCACAGGATGAAAAACTACAATAGCCTTTTGCTTATGAAGCCAGGATACCAAACTTATCCTTGCTGTCTAAACAGGAAAGCCAGAAGACAAGAAGGAAAAAGGCGGCGACAAAGCAGATGAAAAGGTAGAGGAATTAAACATATTAGCAATATGTGCACAAGTGATTTTGTGGGGGTAAAGAGATTGAATCTCCCTTTTTAGATTATGAAAATCCTCTTTAGAATGCAGAACTGAAACAAGGGAAATGTAATCATTTACCTACCCACAATCCTCTCTGAATCTGAGCAAAGTGGCCAATGTATGTACTGTACCATTGGTTTCAAAGATGTGTCTCAATAGATTCATGCATAATGGGATTAAGATATCATTATCTGCATATATCATAAACCCTGTATTTAAAATCTAACAATCCTTTATTGCAAACTTTTCCTCCCCATCAGAGTAAGGGTACATTCTCCCAGTCCCACTACTACCTAGCCCTCTACCGTTTCAAGGCCATTGAGAAAGACGACCTTGACTTTCAGTAGGTTCCAGAGCCACACAAAAAATTTTCTTGATAGTTATTTAATCTATCAGACCAACACCAAATTTAACCACGTGAATGTTAACTCACTACAGGACACGCAACAGTTAAAATAAAAGTCAACGGCAGATAGATTAAAATAAACGTGTTTTTTTTTTCACTTCAGTCCTGGTGACCGAATCACAGTGCTGGATGACTCCAATGAAGAGTGGTGGAGGGTGAGCTTACTTTTAAAAATTCTCTCAAACACTTTTACATCACATTCATCTATACTGTACAGTCATGTTGTGTACATTCATACTTATTGTTTATAACTTTGTGAATAAAGATGAATTGTTGCATGTTCAACTCTGTTCCCACTGGATCAAGCAAGATTCTACTCTATTCTTGAATGTTATCGAAGTTCATCTATGGATGAACTAAGGTTTGTGTGTGTGTGTGTGTGTGTGTGTGTGTGTGTGTGTGTGTGTGTGTGTGTGTGTGTGTGTGTGTGTGTGTGTGTGTGTTCAGGGAAAGATGGGTGAGAAGACAGGCTACTTCCCCACAAACTACCTCATAAAAGTGCGAGCATCAGAGAGAGTGTATAAGGTCACGCGCTCCTTTGTCGGAAACCGTGAGATGGGACAAATTACACTGAAGAAAGACCAGGTGCACACGCGAGCGTGTGTGTGTGTGTGTGTGTGTGTGTGTGTGTGTGTGTGTGTGTGTGTGTGTGTGTGTGTGTGTGTGTGTGTGTGTGAGATGAAAAAAAGAAATGTTCCAGACTGCAGACAAGCAGCACTAGTTTTTCTGAAAGGAATTGGAGCACCAGATAACTTTTAAATTATCGTCATTGAAATAATTTTGATTGCACAGTGCAACGGTTCCCAAACTTTCAGGCAACGCACCCCCTACTACATCCCGACCAGGTTGATGCACCCCAATCCCCCACAACTTCAAAAAAACAACAAAAAAAACAACAAAAAAACCCAACATGGCCTATTTATAGCTGCATTGAAGGTATCAAGATCAAGTTTAATCATGCACAAATAATCAAAACTCAATAAAATATTCAAGAGATCACAACAATGCACTCTCACATTCGAATGAAACTGAAACTACACTGCAACAAAGTTTCAATAAATTGCAACAAAGTTATGCACAAGCTGCCACTTTTCACACCTGTAGTTCGTTTGCTTTGGTCCAAATCAGCAGATGAATTACTACTTTGTTACATAGTCCCTTAAATTCGGTTTGTTTCACATGGCGAAATTTCATGTGAACCAAAATGTATCAACAAAAGCCACGTGGGAACTGTCACTCTGTTCATAGTTAAGACATCTGGTGGAGTTAGTGGTGGAGAAAGGAGAGTTTGTTTTTCTTCTGGGATCGCTATGCAAAATGGACCATCAGCAGAATTGGCATTTGTTCATAATTGCAGTCATTGGTTGGGCCATATACCAAGCCAAAATATGTGAGCAGAATGGCACAATTGAACGCAATTCAAGGCAACGTGAACAATGTGTTGTTTCATGTTATGCGAAGAAGACATGCTGCCTTCAGTCGGCAATTCTGTGTTGACAAAGCTCCTTCTCAGCCCACAATACACAGCGCAGCTGGTGACGGGAGCTGGTTTAATCCAACACATGTGCAATGATTCCTGCAGTTGGGTTGGATCAAGTTCATACCACAAATGAATCGTAGCAGAGTTCGTCTGTAACCAGATCAAGACCACCTCTTCAACAAGGTCTTGGTCCAGTAGTTTGGGCCGCACCCAAGTGCGATTGCTGTGTTCACACCTGCCCAAACGAATCGCACAAAGGGGTTAAACGCTCCAGGTTAGATTAAAATGGACCAAACAGCTGAGGTGTGAAAGCACCGCTAAAGAGCAAAGAGTATGGCTGAGGGTTCTGAGCACAGGCTCAGAAGCAGATAGGCCTATCATGAGAGAAGATGGGGAAAAATGCAGTCACATTTTCAGCCACATTAAAAAAAACTGCATCAAGTTTAAATTACAATTAACCATAACAGTGGTTACGGAAATTAGAACACAAATAATTTCAGTCAAATTGCAATAAAGTTACACACCACATAAAGAACAAAGAGAATAACACATGCATATGCTCAGAAACAGTGGACAAAAACATGGACAAAAAGAGGATCCATGAGGATTTTCGATTGCAGTGCTGGTGGCTCAGCCTGTTTTTATTCCGTGAAAATTCCCACTTAAAAAAAATACAGTGTAATGGTATAATTATTACATCATTACACCACCTCTATTACAGTTTTCCTCCCGCCCACCCCGTAGAGGCAACTCGAGCACCCCAAGGGGTGTGCGCATCACATGTTTGGGAATCCCTGGCATAGTAGGATGACTATGGGAGAATAACATAATTGCCATTTAGATCATTTACCTAGAAGTGTCATTTTCACTACGCATTCTGTCTGCCACCAGGAATGAAGCCTCTCAGTATATATATATATATATATATAGCGTTTGCTTTACGGCAGTTATTTCCAGATTCTAAATTCAATAAATAATGCATATCAAAACAATTTTACTTTACAATGTCTGTGAACATAGCTCTTTTTCTTCTGCGCCTTTTCTTCTGCCATAGTATTTTGAGCTATTGCTTGTAAATAAATGCATGTGTCTTGTTGCTTTGCTATGAAGAAAGTGCCTCAGTTGTTCTTTGCTACAGTGACGTAAAGGACTTTGCCAAAATCCAAATAATTATTAAGTGCCTCTTTAAGATCTAATGAAAATGTTAGAGACTTTGCCACAGTATTGAGTTGATAACAGTGAAACACTTAGATGACTCCTGTGGGAGAATTTTATGTTCACTTGTTCCTTTCCACAAAGAGGTCAAAGTGCAGATCCAGCAACAGAACACTTCCAGCAAAGAGCCCTAGCTTCAGAAGGACGGATAGGTTTCTAGCAGGAGGGTTACCAGGGTTCTCCACTCAGGCACAATCTCACTAGGTCTCCTTGCTGTCTAAAGTGGTTCACAGTCTTTTTTTTTCATGCTAAAAAAAAAAGAGCCATATTTGGTACTTTTTCCCACAGGCATTTTTAGACCAATTGCCATTCAGTGTATTGGCATTCTGTAATTGCCCCCTGTATGCTGTTTTTCATTGGTGCCAGTTCCCATGCGATATTCAAATGTTGTTGCATTCGCACAGAAAATGTGGAAAGTGTGCCACAAAAAGAAGCGCAGAAGGAACTTGCGTGTGAAATGCGGAAGAGAAAGCCATAGGTGCTGAAATACAGAGCTAAATATTATCAAACATTTAATTAAGTTTAACTAAACGGTAATAACTAAACAGTAAATATGGGTTGCTCAATATTACTGTGTTGGATGACATTGATGATCAGTCTTCTGTCTCCAAAATACATAAACTTGAGGAATCTTGCTGGTGTCTGCGACTGTTGAAATTGTGACCAGCACATGAATGGTTTCTGTGCATTCAGTATCACGTCTGTTTCAAATTGAATGCTGGGATTCACAGCGTGAACACCAACTATTGAAGAAAATAAGGCTAACCCCTTTGAAGTTCAGCATCATTATTACCAGTGCATTAGTGGTAGAGTAAATGCTGACATCGAAATCGGTAACATTCCAACATCAGCTGTTTTTAAATCTCTGGGCCTTATAATAATGTACCAACATTACCTTTGATTATCTATGATGCTCAATTCCATTTCTGTCTCCATCCATGTTTAAGATCGTAGTGAAGAAAGGAGATGAGAAGGGAGGATACCTGAAGGTCAGCACTGGACGCAAGCTGGGCTTCTTCCCTGCCGACCTGCTGGAAGAGATAAAAGTGTCTTAAGAGACCACAAGAGGCAATAAATATGCCTGAAAACTGGGGAAAGTCATCCATTGCTAGAGATCTTCACTGTTTGACCAGCAATTTACTATGTCAATATCATTTCTTTGTTTATTTGAAATGAAAACAAATTAAAATGGACTTACCTCCAAAATGTTCTTAAAATATACAATTGATACAGTGACATTTCCTACGTGTATAGCACAGTAATGCAAGAGGTCAAATATTTATACCCTACCCCATACCTGCCATGCATACACTGAATTAATCTCTACTGATTACTCACATTGCACAGACAGATTTCAAAACATCAAATCTGGGTAGTAAGTGCAACAACAACAAAAAAGTTGTACTTCTGCAAGTTTCCAAATTGGGTTGTCAAATACTTTTTTAAATTACAAACCAAACAATAATTACACACCTTATCTGAAAAAGTAATGGAGCTAAAACAACTTCAAATGTTTATTTTTTTTATAAGTCACTGAACGTTTCAGTTAATGTTCAGTTAATCTTGAAGTGTGTTTGACAGCCATTTGTCTGGTATGTGAACAGATTCAGTGCCCCAACTGGATTCATTGATAACCTGCTGAGGTTGAAGTGGGTATGGCTGCCATGGAACCCAACTTGATGTGACGTACCTGTGCACATATGAGCCGGACATAGCTTAAAATGCATTTCACATGTGTATATTACAGCCCTTTAAAGCCATATAAGAAGCAGCCATTTGACACAAGATGCACATCATGCACTCTTAACTTTTCTGTAGCTCATGAAGTTGAAATGCTTCATGAGGTGAAATATTTTCCGAATTTCCAAGATTCTTGTATAATAGCAAGACAAATTTAATAATGAACATATAAATAGCATTTCATGATGAGCTTGTCAAATACATGCTGAACTTTCATCAGCGCATGAGACTTTTTTGTGCTTTTTCAAAATAGCATGTTCTTAATAATGATTTATGTAGAAATGTATGGTTTCCAAATATGATTTTTCTTTAATCCCTCGTGAACTCGTATCTTAACTGTTTGAATTTGTAAAGTTTATTTTCTTGAATGAAAATGGTCTGTATTAACTATTAAGGTTTGTGGAAGACCCCAAGCGCACGACACCAGACAGAGATGGGGTTAGCCGAAAACTGGCGTACTTCATTCCTTACGCGTACAAATAGTCAAACACAGGGAGGCAATGAGCGACAAGAGAAACGGAAAGTCCAAGGGGAAAAACTCGCGGGTAATCCAAAAACGGGAACACGGCAGGATACTAAATAGGATACTAAAACATAAACCAAGGGCTGGGGTGAGTTCGGAGAGAAAAGGACCGTGAGGGAAGAGTAGCCGCTACAGCGAGGAGGTTACAACACTAACTGACAACGGGCGCGGGGCCGTGCCTATAGTCCCCGGGTCCTATATTCCCCGGGTCCTATGTTCCCCGATCGGGGAACATAGGACCCTTTCGAAAAAAAAGGGTCCCATATTCCCCGTTTTCCCCTAAAAAGGTCCTATAATCCCCGTTGCAACAGACACCGGGGAACATAGGACCCTCTTTTGGAAAAAGGGTCCTATATTCCCCGCTGTTTAGGGGGTCCTCCCTATAGTCCCCGGGTCCTATAGTCCCCGGGTCCTATGTTCCCCGCTTTGTATGAGACCGGGGAATATCGGACCTTTTTGTATACAGAGGGCCCTATATTCCCCACTTTTCCCCAAAAGGGTCCTATGTTCCCCGTTTTGTATGTGCAGGGGAACATAGGACCTTTCTTTATAAAAAGGGTCCTATGTTCCCCTAGGGCCCCCGGGGAACATAGGACCCTTTTTATAAAGAAAGGTCCTATGTTCCCCGGTCAGCAGGTTTGACGCTGTTTGGCGCAAAAAGTGCATTTTCAATAATGCATTATTTAGGGCAGATTATTAAGAAGACAATGAATCATACGATTTCTATTTTTATATCACAAAAACGAATTCACAAAGTCCAGGTTGGCTAAAGTATGTGGAAACTTTCGACACTACACAAATTCAACTTATTAGCCTATAGCCTATATTTGGGCGCATAACCCACCCCGGTAGTTCTCTGATATTTATGCGCGAAATGTGTCACTTACCGAGGAAAATGCTCCTCGCCGAGTAGGTGAGCTGGCTCGTCTGTGTCTGAATGTAATATAGTAAGCCTGTGTTCCTTGGGCAATTGTACCCGGGCGTAGCTCAGCCGGTAGAGCTCTCGCCTATGGATCGCAAGGTCGTGAGTTCGATCCCGGGTGCCGCCAACTCAGCGTATGAGTAGCACATTGTGCGAGAAGTGCTGGGAGCTGAGGATAGGTGTTGTGTTCCGTCCTCAGCAGTCCATCTCCCAGAGGTCTAGTGCATTGTACCAGGGATAGACTCCTGCGTAAGCTAGCTGATATCGACAATAGGCCAATTCCGACCCACTTCTTCTATGTTCGCTAGAAAGCCGTCGTTCCCATCATAACCACACCAGCTTATTGGGAAAAGCATCTGACAGATATTAGATAGAAACCATCTGCTCAGTAAGGCCCTTTAAGCATCATAATTGTAATGATAATAATAATAACATAATAATAATGACAATAATAATGATAATAATAATAGCCTAATAATAATAATGATGATGATGATGATGATGATAATAATAATAATAATAACAATATAGCCTTATATTAGAAATGCTAAAAATTGGATAATTGAAATATTTATAATTATAAAGTAGGCTAATATAGCATGGTAATAACAATAAAATAATAATATGTGCCTGGTCTCTTAAGATTCTAAGATGCTGTATGCTACAGAAATAACGGGACATAGGCCTAGGCTAATGAATACGCCTTTTTGACAAAATATGAATGAAAGGCTAATCAACAACGCTAAAGCTGAATCACAAAACACATATTGCTCGAAAAATAATTTATAAATAGCCAAATGCACACATGATTTCGAGTTTGGAAATATTTAAGACTTGTCGAGGATGTGTGGTCATCTGCATCCAAGTTTCCTGGCGTTCTAAACCACATGATCAAAATTCACCTATGTCTAAACCGCCCGCCAACTTGCAACAATTTGCAACAATCGGTTGTTATCGGTGATAACTCGTGGACTCACTGTCATGTGCTTACTAGCCTACAAGAAGACAAACAATGGCGATAGTTATGGATGGTGATCGAGGGGGCAAAGTGTTGGTACATGAGAACTTCAGATATCAGAAGCACCGCACCAATCAAGACACCATTAGATGGAGGTGCTGGAGGTGAAACTGTAGAGTGCCACTGATCACAAATAGATCTGAAGTGGAGGACGTGGATGCTAACATTATTGTGCACGATGTTGGGGAACACGTGCATCCCCCTGACGGAGAAATGGTGCACCGTGCAGAATTCCGACAGGGGGTGGTTGCAGAAGTTGCGAGGGAGCCAACAGTCCCAATCAGAAGGATCTATAATGCGCAAAGGGTCCTGCAGCGTCGGCAATGTCAAATCCAGGGTTTTAGCCCCTCTTTGTTGAGTAGCCTAATGGACTAGGACTACTCATTTGGATTTTTTGAAGAAGAAAAAAGCCTTAACGTTAGGCTAGTTAGGCCTAGAGAGATTTTTGTTTTAGACCATGCCTTTTCTGGGGGGCTTCTGCCATAGACCAACCCTTTTTCAGCCAAGCTTTTACTAGAAGCATTTTGTTATTAATAGCCTATTATCAGCATTACTATTGATAGTATTATGCCAGCAATTGTTATTTGTTATTAGGCCTCTTTTATAATTAGGCTATTATTATTATTATCATTATTATTATTAGGCTGTAATTATTATTATTATTATGTATTATTTATTATTATTATTGATATTATTACTATTACTATTATTATTATTATTATTATTAAAGAAGAACATCAAAGGATGTAAGGTAGCACTCATCAAATGAAAAAAAGACACAATTCTCTATTTTACCATTTCATTGTTTGGCATCAGTCATTAACTTGGCCGGGTGGTCTTCTTCAGAAACCTTAATGACTGATGCCAAACAATAAAATGGTGAAATAGAGGACTGCCTCTGTTATTTTTTTACCATTTGGTGAGTGTTACCTTACATCCTTTGATGTTCGTCTTTGATTCATGTTTTTGGTTTCGCACCTCCACAAGCCTTTAGTTTTTTGAGAAGCACATATTATTATTATTATTAGGCAATTAGCCTATTGTGTAAGGTAAGCGGCCCCCGTTGATGGATACTTTGTGCTGGTCCTAAATTTCAAGTCCTGGTCTAAGTTCTCTGCCTAAAAAGTTCATCATTAAAGTCTTTTTGAAAGAAAGTCTGCCAAGTGATTTAATATGGAAAACGATCTGCAAAGTAACAAGAAAGTGGCTGAAGTGTCCAGTGCTGTGCAAATTGAACTTTGAGCGAAGGTGGAAATGGCTAGGTTATACTGGTAGGCGGGCCTACTGCAAGACAAACTTGCGTTGATTGCCGACTGTCCATGCTGAGCCGGAGAGCCAACTAACTAGGCCTACTGCAGTAAATATTGGTAAGAAATAACAATAAAGCAAATTACAGCCTCCCCTAGGCCGAATTTGGATACGCACTCAAGGTGGCCTGCGATATACAACAGCCAACAATGGTAATACGGCCTAATTTAATCAGCGGAGGAATAGATTGTCGTAGCCTACATCTCAGCCATGACCCAAGTTTTTATTATTTTGGACCCGTTAAGGAAATAATTTGCAAAAAGGGTTCTAAGTTCCCCGGTTTGTTCCTCGATTGGCAATAGCGGGGAATATAGGACCCTTTATTTGGAAAAAGGTCCTGTGTTCCCCTGGAAACAGCGGGGAATATAGGACCCTTTTTCCAAAAGAGGGTCCTATGTTCCCCGGTGTCTATTGCAACGGGGATTATAGGACCTTTTTAGGGGAAAACGGGGAATATGGGACCCTTTTTTTTCGAAAGGGTCCTATGTTCCCCGATCGGGGAACATAGGACCCGGGGAATATAGGACCCGGGGACTATAGGCACGGCCCCAATGATGGAACTCAGTGAGCAGCCCAGGGTCCAGGATGAGCTGGCGGGAGACCCAGCTACGTTCCTCCGGACCATAGCCCTCCCAGTCCACCAAATACTGGAACCCCCGTCCTCAGCGCCGGACGTCCAGCAGCCGGTGGACCTTCCACTGGGGGTGCCCATCCACGATCTTAGGGGGAGGCGGAGCCGGGGCCGGAGGCATCAGAGGACTGTGGGAGACAGGCTTAACCCGAGACACATGAAACACGGGACGGGTCTTCAAGGAAGCCGGAAGCTTCAGACTCACCGCCGCGGGGCTGAGAACCTTCCTGATTAGTCCATGGGCCAGAGCCCAAAATTTCCTATTTCGGTACACTCAAGGTGGCAAAACTTACTTATAATTTTTGAAAGGATCCATGTCTGTAGATTATATTTTGGTATGATAACCATTCCTGAGTGGCAGCTGTATCACAGTTATCAGCTCATGAAGTTAACCACCCCCTAAAGTAAATTGCATTTTAGACGCTGGTGCATATCCTGGTTTAGCCTCATGGTCAGGACATTTTTCAATGTTCTATAATATTGTCTTTGGTATCATTTTAAAGGGGACCTTCTTAGCTTTCATTCAAGCCCTGTTGTGGATATTTCTCACAAATATAGAGGTCACTTGAGCTCTTCAACCCGTCAATAACACACATCTTTCTGCAATGTTCGCCTAAACTATATACTTTCTTTTAGCCCTGTGGCATCTAGGAATATCAGGGACACAAAACACAAAAACTGGAATACTCACAGGACTGTAAAGATTCAGGAATTGTATAATATACCCATACTATTTCATTGTGTGAGGTGATTGTGAACCTTAAATTAGAAGGGCATTATTACTAAGAAACTAACTAGACCAAAGCCAGTTAGTCCATGGGTCAGACCAGATATCGATATCACCCAAGGTGACACAACTTCACTGGTGCCATTTTATTTGGTACACTAACAGAAGTAAAATAATACATGATAACCTTTCCAAATGAGCAGCTATTTCATTTTTCTTTCAGGAAACCTGTTTCTGTGCCTCTCACGATTGTGTATTTGCCCAGATTTTTACAAATATAGCATTTCAACACCCCTGGTACTGATTAGCCTAGCTTAAACTCTGGGACAGTTCTTAGTTGGCCAACAACCAAGGATAACCAGTACTGTGTACTTCCATTCATTGTGCTAAGCTAGGCTAACGTGCAGCCAGATAGCTTTCTACTAAACACATATAGAGGAAACTGGTATCTATCTTCTTGTCTCACTCTGGAGAAGATTGTAAGCTAATTTCCCATAATGTTAGCATGTTCTTTTAATGTATATGTTAATATGATTAGTTAAAGTGGCTATGAGGAACTTTCATCTTGTGTTGATTTTAGCGGCCTCATGTGGACAAAATACAGCTGTTGCATAGCAAATGTATCTATTTGTGGCTATGTAAGATAAATAATGGTAATATGACGCTGGTGAAGCAAAGTAAACTTTGTTTTAGTAGTGTTCATACACCTAAGTTACATGTATTTGTTTGTATGTGCCAGGTGAAAACTGACTGAATATGGCCACTGGTGAACAAGCAAGTTTTTACCCAATACCAAAGCGCCCACGGGTGGAGTGCATTATCCACTGTTCTGATGATACAGATAAGCTGGTTTCACTACAAAGTGTCGACTCATGGAGAACTCTGCTCAGGGCAGCTCAGATACGAAATCATGCACCAGTTTTGAAACTGGCAAAAGACATTCCTGAGGGACAGATTCCAGCAATCTACTACCACAGAAAGTGTCGCAGTATCTTCACTATGAAGCAAATTCTTGATGGCTTCCTTGCAAAAGAAAAGAAAAGTTGTGTCTCTGCTGAAGAGAAACAATCTAAGAGAGTAGCTCGACATGCTCCAAGTACATCTAGGACTTATGATGCAGAGTGCATATTTTGTCAGAAAAACAGCAAATATTCCAAGAGACAGAATACGAGAGAAGTACTGGTGCAGTGTCGAGAACTGCGAGCTGATGCAAAGATCAGGAGTGCAGCCACAAAGAAAAGGGACAGCAGAATCCTTGCCATTGTGAGTAGAGACCTTGTAGCAGCTGAAGGGCACTACCACAGGTCATGCTATAGACTTTACACCAAAGAAGAGGTTTCCAAAGGAGAGGTTGCCAGCAATGAAGATGATGATGCTGCAGCCCAGTATGAAGCTGCTGTGAATAAGGCATACAATGAGCTGTTCCTCTTCATCAGGATGGAGCTTTTTGGCAATCCTCAATGGATGACAATGACTGATCTCTCTTCTAGACTGGTAGCTTCAATGAACTCCCAAGGCATTGCCCAAGTCAAGGAATCAACCAAGAAGCACATAAGGCGAACCCTGGAGAGTGAGTTTGCTGGAGCCTTGCAGATATTCCCTGATGAGAAAGGAAAATTCCTCCTCTATCCCGATAACTTGTCCATGAGGGAACTTGCCAAAGAAAATCAGTCTCTCAAAAGGGAGCTGCAGACCCTGAAAAGTGTCAGTGCACAAGATGTTATAGCCAAAGCAGCCATCAAATTGAGAGCAGACATTAAAAGTCAAGATGTTCCTCAAACCTGGCCGCCTGAAGTCAAACCAGAAGCAGAATGTCCTACCATTCCAGAGTCGCTCATTATCTTCCTGTACTCTCTACTCACAGGCTCAAATGATCCTGATCATGCATCCCAGAGAGTGCAGTGCCTTCTGCAGTCATTTGGCCATGACATAGTATATGCAGTGACATGTGGAAATACCAAGCCTTCCAAGCACATTGTTCTGCCATTCAGTGTCAAATCGTTGACAGGAAATGTAGAGTTGATAAACATCCTCAACCGACTTGGTCATAGTGTGTCCTATTCACAGATGGAAGAGATCAACACTGCCCTGTGTCTCCAGAAACTCTCATCATCAGGGAGTGGCATTGCCCTTCCAGCTAACATCCATCCTGGCATATTCACAACTTTAGCCTGGGACAATATCGACCGTCTTGAAGAAACTGTCAGTGGTGAGGGAACATCTCACAGAGTCAATGGGATTGCTGTGCAAGCAAAGCCAGTCAACCCACTTCCTGTCCAACCCATGCTCACTGTTCCCAAAACAAAGAAGAGAAGCATTGATGGACCCCCACCAATGTTACCAACTTACAATGCTGGACAACGGGTAGGGCCACCACAAAGCAAAAAGTCAGATGCCGATACTGCAGCCAATACTAAGCTTGCCAGAGAGAAAAACCTTCTTTGGGTCCTAGCACGCTTGTCACAACAAGAAGAACAGTCAGTCAGCAGCTGGACAGGCTTCAACATCCTGACTCGAGGAGAGATGACGGTCATCCCCGACAATATAGGCTATCTGCCTACCATCAATGCTCCAGCGACACAAATGTCTACTGTCAACGAGGTGCTTAACCAGTCACTGAGCATCATGCAGTGCTTAGGCCTGAGGAAGATTGTCTCTGTCTTTGACCAAGCCCTGTATGCGAAGGCTGTCGAGATCACATGGAAACACCATGACAAGTTCCATGATATCATCGTTAGGCTTGGGGTATTCCACACCATCTGCACACTGCTGGCAATAATAGGAAAGCGTTTCCAAGATGCTGGACCCAAAGACCTCTGCATTGAGTCTGGCATGATTGCAGAAGGCTCAATTGCTGGTGTTATGGATGGCCGCAAGTACAACAGGGCAGTGCGACTACACAAGCTCCTGTATGAGGCTCTCATGCGACTGACCTTGAATGGTTTCCTGTCCTGGTTGGAAGAAACTCACAGGAATGACATGGTTCACCTGAATGAGACACTGAAGACCATTGACAGCCTTGGGAAAGAAGTCTCACAACATGCTTTGAAGGAGGTCCTCGAGAACAGCTCTTGTACACGCATCATGGATCTATTTGAAGTCTACCGTGAGTTCCTTAGAGGTGGAAACGGCAGCCTCTCGAACTTCTGGATGTCCTATTTGGACATGGTTGAAATCTTGTTGGGGCTCATCCGAGCATCCAGAGAGGGAGACTGGATGCTACACTTGGCTAGCATTCGAGCAATGATCCCATGGTGCTTTGCTTATGACAGGATGAATTATGCACGCTACCTCCCCTACTACTACGCCCAGATGTCTGAGCTGCCCATCACACACCCAGATGTGTACACAGAATTCATGGAAGGAGGCTTCTCAGTCCAACTGGGCTCCACCAATCCCTTTGGCCGAATCCCTGTTGACCAAGCTATAGAAGAAACGGTGAACAAAGACACCCAAACAGCTGGAGGGACAAAGGGATTCAGCTTGAAGCCAGGAGCTGTGACCAAATATTATCTCACAGCTGAGTATAGAAGCATGTACCTCAGACAGCTGAGAGACCTGACAGGTCAAGGCAGGTGCAAATGGTCTCATCCAGATCTACAGAGTCCAAGGATCAAGAGAGATGAAGCAGATGTCCAGTCTCTCATGGACCTTATGGAGAATAACTGGCTCAATCCTATGTCCCCTGATGAGATTGATTTGGTTAGCCTCTCCACTGGCAACATGGCTCCACCTGATGTGACCATAGATCTCTTGAGAGCTCTTGAGAAAGGAGAAGAGGCCTACCAAGCATTCCAGCAAACAAGGTTAGATGCAGACCCACCACCTGTGAAATTCCACGACAAGATGACCAAGCAAAGTCTGAAAACATTCTCCAATGTCAGCACAAAACAAGCTCATGGAAAGAAAGCACAGGATGTGGTTCTGAAGGCAGATAGAAACCTTTTCAGTCACATGATCCTGGTGGCTGAAAGCAGGAAGGTGAATCTGAAGGATGTCCTTGCCTACCCATTGGGCCCACTACCATGGGCACTGGCAAATGCTGATGGGTCCTTACGAAAAACAAACAAGGCTGCACTTGCCACAGAGCTTGAAAAGAATGTATCTCCTGCAGAAGACATCCCAATCCCATCTACTTCCATCATTGATGGGATGAGCCTGGTCCAAAAAATGAATGGCAACAACAAAACCTTTGCACAGGTGGCAGAGTCAGCCTTGACCCAGGTCCTCCATGAGGGAGCACAGAGTGGGAGGATTGATGTTGTTTTTGATGTCTATCACCAGACTTCGGTCAAAGATGCTGAACGACTGAACCGGGGTGGAGACATCACTCTCCAGTACAAGAATCTTGCAGGGGGACACCACGTCCAGCAGTGGAGAAAATTTCTGTGCAGTTCCTCCAACAAGACCAGTCTCATCAAGTTTCTGGTGGAAGAGTGGAAACTCCCACGATACAGAGCTATGCTGCATGGCAAGGTGTTGTACATGACCTGTGAGGAAACCTGCTACAAGTTGACAGAAGATGGGTGTGAGGAAGCAGCAGAACTGCACTCCACACATGAAGAAGCTGACACCCGTCTGCTCCTGCATGCATTGCATGCAGCAAATGCGGGCTCAAAGTCAGTTATCATTACAGCTGAGGACACTGATGTCATGGTGCTTTGTCTTGGCTTCCAGAAGGACATCACCTGTCCCATCTACCAGAAGTGTGGGACTCAGAACCGCACACGGTTTGTCGACATCACCAAACTGGCAAGTTCACTTGGAGACAGCATCTGTGACAGCCTAATTGGCTTACATGCCTTCACAGGCTGCGACACTTGTCAGTGCATTCGCTGGTCGAGGGAAGCTGAATGCCCTGAAGATAGTGAGAAAGCACACTTCCTGCCAAGAGACTTTTAGTCAACTGGGACAGACATGGAATGTGAGTGATGAGCTGTTCCAGAAAATTGAGCAGTTCACCTGTCGGATGTATGTTGCTAATAGCAGCACTGCTGAGGTGAACAAACTGCGTTACCAGCCCTTCTGCACCAAAAGGGGAGAGGTTGAGTCCAGCCAGCTGCCACCATGTAGAGACTGTCTCTTTATGCATGTTCAACGAGCCAACTATCAGGCAGCAATATGGAAGTGCTGTCTGCAGGCTAACCCTGTGGTGCCAAGCCCTACTGAGTATGGATGGACAGACGATGAAGGCAAGCTGGCCATTTACTGGATGCGCTCCCCACCTGCACCAGATGTGGTCTTGGAAATGCTAACATGCAAGTGTGTGCATTCATGCAAAATGCCAAGCTGCATGTGCCTGTCAAATGGACTTCCATGCACAGACATGTGCAGGTTACAGACCTGCAGTAACCAAAAACAGCAGGATGGTCCAGAACTGGACTTTGAACTTGGGGAGTCAGATGATGAGAGAAACGAGCAGTTTGATGAATGACAGTGTGATGATTCTGATGGTATTACTGTGGTAGTAGTCTATTGATGCACAGGATGTTGATTCTGGACTTGGTTACACAGAGCTTGATAACAATAATGTAACCATATTCACATATACCCATTACCCTACCCATTACCATTACATATACCCACTAATGATATGGGATTACATGTATCATTGACTAAGTATATGTAAATGTCAATGTTGTTTAAAATATTAAAATAGCTCATTACCTCACTATGGTATTCCTTTTTATCATGTATTTTGATTGTGTATTTAAACAAATGTATAGAGACCAGTTTGTGACCTAACTGGCTTTGGGCTAGTTCTCATTTAAGGCTCACAATCACCTCACACAATGAAATAGTATGGGTATATTATACATTTCCTGAATCTTTACAGTCCTGTGAGTATTCCAGTTTTTGTGTTTTGTGTCCCTGATATTCCTAGATGCCACAGGGCTAAAAGTAAGTCCTACATCTGGGCAGGACATCAAAAATTAATCATTACTCATGCTGTCCCTATGCACGGAAATCTTTAGTAAAAGGCGAAAGATTTGTACGATCTGCTGAGAAACTTGAGTTTATGGACACTGACAACAAGCAGAAGGGATCAGACTACCTGTCATACAAATTTTAATCATGTTTCAACAGTTCACGTTATTGAAACGTTGATGCAATGTAAAGCTGAGTTGCATTTTGAAAACACCTGCAAAATGTACGTCTAAAGTTGAGTAAAACTGTGAGATATAATAGAATCATACACATGGGAATCATCCTAAGATATGCAATGCATCATGGGAGCGGCTGCTAGCCAAAGTCTACAACGTAGGTAAGATGCCAAAGGGAGGAGCTGTATACTGATATTTTGACATGCGTGTGCACATTTATGTAAAACATAAAACATGCCAGACATGTGCATCACATTCTTATGAAAACATGTTTTGGCGTAAAAAAAATCTACCCTTTAAAAACCCGTGGTAGAGAAATGTGTGCTGTGCATCCCAGCCACGTCTAGTCCTTCTGGACTCTAATTTCCAAAAGTGAATGATTATTTCCTCTCCGTCAAAGAACCAGAAAAACAGAACGACAACTCACAATCCGTCTTCGTCGTAGCTCCTTTTTAAATCATTTCCCCAACTACCTCCAAGGCTGGTTTACGGACCAGGCATGCCAGGAGAGTGCCCTGGGGCCCAGCACCACGATGGGCACCAAAAGGTCAGGGGTATTGTGTTCGCATATAGTAGGGATCCCCAATCATACCCTACAAGGGATGTGTATTCCACCCCCGCGTCGCGATGTAGGGCCCAAGGTAGTCTCTGTTGATGCGGGCACCCCAAACCACAATCTCGACTGATGCAGGGCCCCAAGCTACAGATGTCTCTGAATGTATGCGGGGGCCCCAAGCTACAGTCTCGACTGATGCAGAGCCCCAAGCTACAAAGTCTCTATTGAAGCGGGGCCCCAAGCTAGTCTCTACTGATGCAGGACCCCAAGCTACATGATTCAAAGTTGTGTTGTACTTTGTACTCGCCATCGAAAGCCCATGAAGATTGGAATAGCGTCGACGACGATGTTGGGTATTCTCATTAGTTTTACATTTAACAATGTTTAGTATCGTTTGCGTAGACTATCTGACGGGGCGGGGGGGGGCAATGCACGTGCGTGCCCCGGGGCCCCCTCGTGGGTTAATCCGGCCGTGCCTACCTCGCACATACTTTAAAGTCATCCATTGGGCTATGTGTAACTGTATGAATATTACACAACGGGGCCCCTGCCGTGAAAGCATCAAGACATTTATATATGCTCATGATGCCCGGTTAGTAAAACACTACAGAAACTCAGTCTAGAGAATAACGAATGAGAATTCAGGTTTGACACGCATGTTTGTGAAACTACGAATCAGCGTGAGAATAGGCACCCTTTAAAATAGACTCATGAGAACAACATCTGTGCGTAACATGTCTGTGAATGTTCTCATTCATCCAGGTCATGGTTATCCAAAGGAGTTGAATCAAGTGCAACTGGACTTGGTGTATATCCGTGAAGAAGTTTCGCCTCTCATCCAAGAGGCTTCCTTAGTTCGTGCCTTTCTGACTAGACGAAGCTAGTCTGACTCGCTGGTGATGAGACTCAGAATGTATCCTCTTGGAGTCGTTGTCAGAGCTATAGATGTCCATGGCTCTTTGTGCCCCGATGTTTACCAACGCCCGTCGCTAACAGAGCCATAGATATGAGTGGCTCTTTTGTGTACCGATGTGTGGCCGCACGCGACGTTATCGGAGCTATTGATATGTGTGGCTCTCCTGTGCTCCGATGTCCAGCCTCGCCCGTCGCCTTCGGAGCTTATGGTTTGCATTTGTTTAGCAGCGACGGTCGTTGGGGGTGTTAGTTTCGAATTCATTATTCAGTAGTCATGGGAGTCGTTGGAGCCGTTAGTGACCGACTGTTGTTCTTGGAGACTCGGCTTCTTAAGTCTCCTGGGTAGAGATGAAAGGACGACATGTAAGTGGGAAATAGATGGTGTCGCAGACCCCCTCTCCTCTGTTGAGAGACTTTTTTTCCAGCTTCACATAGACGGCTTCCTTCACCCCTCTTTCAAAGCATCTATCCTCTCTGTCTAAAATGTGTATGTGTGTACCACGATTGGCAGTCATCAAGATACATTTCAATACCTAAATGTGTAGTTAGTTGCTTTGGATAACACGTACGATCCTGTGATGCAAAAAACTACTGAGCAACAAATCGGTTGACAGAGTCTCGGACGCATTAAGGACTGCACTTAAATCAGGACAATGAGCTCTCGAATATTTTTTTTCAACAGTCACGTAAGTCCTACATCTGGGCAGGACATCAAAAATTAATCATTACTCATGCTGTCCCTCTGCACGGAAATCTTTAGTAAAAGGCGAAAGATTTGTACGATCTGCTGAGAAACTTGAGTTTATGGACACTGACAACAAGCAGAAGGGATCAGACTACCTGTCATACAAATTTTAATCATGTTTCAACAGTTCACGTTATTGAAACGTTGATGCAATGTAAAGCTGAGTTGCATTTTGAAAACACCTGCAAAATGTACGTCTAAAGTTGAGTAAAACTGTGAGATATAATAGAATCATACACATGGGAATCATCCTAAGATATGCAATGCATCATGGGAGCGGCTGCTAGCCAAAGTCTACAACGTAGGTAAGATGCCAAAGGGAGGAGCTGTATACTGATATTTTGACATGCGTGTGCACATTTATGTAAAACATAAAACATGCCAGACATGTGCATCACATTCTTATGAAAACATGTTTTGGCGTAAAAAAAATCTACCCTTTAAAAACCCGTGGTAGAGAAATGTGTGCTGTGCATCCCAGCCACGTCTAGTCCTTCTGGACTCTAATTTCCAAAAGTGAATGATTATTTCCTCTCCGTCAAAGAACCAGAAAAACAGAACGACAACTCACAATCCGTCTTCGTCGTAGCTCCTTTTTAAATCATTTCCCCAACTACCTCCAAGGCTGGATTACGGACCAGGCATGCCAGGAGAGTGCGCTGGGGCCCAGCACCACGATGGGCACCAAAAGGTCAGGGGTATTGTGTTCGCATATAGTAGGGATCCCCAATCATACCCTACAAGGGATGTGTATTCCACCCCCGCGTCGCGATGTAGGGCCCAAGGTAGTCTCTGTTGATGCGGGCACCCCAAACCACAATCTCGACTGATGCAGGGCCCCAAGCTACAGATGTCTCTGAATGTATGCGGGGGCCCCAAGCTACAGTCTCGACTGATGCAGAGCCCCAAGCTACAAAGTCTCTATTGAAGCGGGGCCCCAAGCTAGTCTCTACTGATGCAGGACCCCAAGCTACATGATTCAAAGTTGTGTTGTACTTTGTACTCGCCATCGAAAGCCCATGAAGATTGGAATAGCGTCGACGACGATGTTGGGTATTCTCATTAGTTTTACATTTAACAATGTTTAGTATCGTTTGCGTAGACTATCTGACGGGGCGGGGGGGGCAATGCACGTGCGTGCCCCGGGGCCCCCTCGTGGGTTAATCCGGCCGTGCCTACCTCGCACATACTTTAAAGTCATCCATTGGGCTATGTGTAACTGTATGAATATTACACAACGGGGCCCCTGCCGTGAAAGCATCAAGACATTTATATATGCTCATGATGCCCGGTTAGTAAAACACTACAGAAACTCAGTCTAGAGAATAACGAATGAGAATTCAGGTTTGACACGCATGTTTGTGAAACTACGAATCAGCGTGAGAATAGGCACCCTTTAAAATAGACTCATGAGAACAACATCTGTGCGTAACATGTCTGTGAATGTTCTCATTCATCCAGGTCATGGTTATCCAAAGGAGTTGAATCAAGTGCAACTGGACTTGGTGTATATCCGTGAAGAAGTTTCGCCTCTCATCCAAGAGGCTTCCTTAGTTCGTGCCTTTCTGACTAGACGAAGCTAGTCTGACTCGCTGGTGATGAGACTCAGAATGTATCCTCTTGGAGTCGTTGTCAGAGCTATAGATGTCCATGGCTCTTTGTGCCCCGATGTTTACCAACGCCCGTCGCTAACAGAGCCATAGATATGAGTGGCTCTTTTGTGTACCGATGTGTGGCCGCACGCGACGTTATCGGAGCTATTGATATGTGTGGCTCTCCTGTGCTCCGATGTCCAGCCTCGCCCGTCGCCTTCGGAGCTTATGGTTTGCATTTGTTTAGCAGCGACGGTCGTTGGGGGTGTTAGTTTCGAATTCATTATTCAGTAGTCATGGGAGTCGTTGGAGCCGTTAGTGACCGACTGTTGTTCTTGGAGACTCGGCTTCTTAAGTCTCCTGGGTAGAGATGAAAGGACGACATGTAAGTGGGAAATAGATGGTGTCGCAGACCCCCTCTCCTCTGTTGAGAGACTTTTTTTCCAGCTTCACATAGACGGCTTCCTTCACCCCTCTTTCAAAGCATCTATCCTCTCTGTCTAAAATGTGTATGTGTGTACCACGATTGGCAGTCATCAAGATACATTTCAATACCTAAATGTGTAGTTAGTTGCTTTGGATAACACGTACGATCCTGTGATGCAAAAAACTACTGAGCAACAAATCGGTTGACAGAGTCTCGGACGCATTAAGGACTGCACTTAAATTAGGACAATGAGCTCTCGAATATTATTTTCAACAGTCACGTAAGTCCTACCTCTTGGCAGGACATCAAAAATTAATCATTACTCATGCTGTTCCTCTGCACGGAAATCTCTAGTAAAAGGCGAAAGATTTGTACGATCTGCTGAGAAACTTGAGTTTATGGACACTGACAACAAGCAGAAGGGATCAGACTACCTGTCATACAAATTTTAATCATGTTTCAACAGTTCACGTTATTGAAACGTTGATGCAATGTAAAGCTGAGTTGCATTTTGAAAACACCTGCAAAATGTACGTCTAAAGTTGAGTAAAACTGTGAGATATAATAGAATCATACACATGGGAATCATCCTAAGATATGCAATGCATCATGGGAGCGGCTGCTAGCCAAAGTCTACAACGTAGGTAAGATGCCAAAGGGAGGAGCTGTATACTGATATTTTGACATGCGTGTGCACATTTATGTAAAACATAAAACATGCCAGACATGTGCATCACATTCTTATGAAAACATGTTTTGGCGTAAAAAAAATCTACCCTTTAAAAACCCGTGGTAGAGAAATGTGTGCTGTGCATCCCAGCCACGTCTAGTCCTTCTGGACTCTAATTTCCAAAAGTGAATGATTATTTCCTCTCCGTCAAAGAACCAGAAAAACAGAACGACAACTCACAATCCGTCTTCGTCGTAGCTCCATTTTAAATCATTTCCCCAACTACCTCCAAGGCTGGTTTACGGACCAGGCATGCCAGGAGAGTGCCCTGGGGCCCAGCACCACGATGGGCACCAAAAGGTCAGGGGTATTGTGTTCGCATATAGTAGGGATCCCCAATCATACCCTACAAGGGATGTGTATTCCACCCCCGCGTCGCGATGTAGGGCCCAAGGTAGTCTCTGTTGATGCGGGCACCCCAAACCACAATCTCGACTGATGCAGGGCCCCAAGCTACAGATGTCTCTGAATGTATGCGGGGGCCCCAAGCTACAGTCTCGACTGATGCAGAGCCCCAAGCTACAAAGTCTCTATTGAAGCGGGGCCCCAAGCTAGTCTCTACTGATGCAGGACCCCAAGCTACATGATTCAAAGTTGTGTTGTACTTTGTACTCGCCATCGAAAGCCCATGAAGATTGGAATAGCGTCGACGACGATGTTGGGTATTCTCATTAGTTTTACATTTAACAATGTTTAGTATCGTTTGCGTAGACTATCTGACGGGGCGGGGGGGGGCAATGCACGTGCGTGCCCCGGGGCCCCCTCGTGGGTTAATCCGGCCGTGCCTACCTCGCACATACTTTAAAGTCATCCATTGGGCTATGTGTAACTGTATGAATATTACACAACGGGGCCCCTGCCGTGAAAGCATCAAGACATTTATATATGCTCATGATGCCCGGTTAGTAAAACACTACAGAAACTCAGTCTAGAGAATAACGAATGAGAATTCAGGTTTGACACGCATGTTTGTGAAACTACGAATCAGCGTGAGAATAGGCACCCTTTAAAATAGACTCATGAGAACAACATCTGTGCGTAACATGTCTGTGAATGTTCTCATTCATCCAGGTCATGGTTATCCAAAGGAGTTGAATCAAGTGCAACTGGACTTGGTGTATATCCGTGAAGAAGTTTCGCCTCTCATCCAAGAGGCTTCCTTAGTTCGTGCCTTTCTGACTAGACGAAGCTAGTCTGACTCGCTGGTGATGAGACTCAGAATGTATCCTCTTGGAGTCGTTGTCAGAGCTATAGATGTCCATGGCTCTTTGTGCCCCGATGTTTACCAACGCCCGTCGCTAACAGAGCCATAGATATGAGTGGCTCTTTTGTGTACCGATGTGTGGCCGCACGCGACGTTATCGGAGCTATTGATATGTGTGGCTCTCCTGTGCTCCGATGTCCAGCCTCGCCCGTCGCCTTCGGAGCTTATGGTTTGCATTTGTTTAGCAGCGACGGTCGTTGGGGGTGTTAGTTTCGAATTCATTATTCAGTAGTCATGGGAGTCGTTGGAGCCGTTAGTGACCGACTGTTGTTCTTGGAGACTCGGCTTCTTAAGTCTCCTGGGTAGAGATGAAAGGACGACATGTAAGTGGGAAATAGATGGTGTCGCAGACCCCCTCTCCTCTGTTGAGAGACTTTTTTTCCAGCTTCACATAGACGGCTTCCTTCACCCCTCTTTCAAAGCATCTATCCTCTCTGTCTAAAATGTGTATGTGTGTACCACGATTGGCAGTCATCAAGATACATTTCAATACCTAAATGTGTAGTTAGTTGCTTTGGATAACACGTACGATCCTGTGATACAAAAAACTACTGAGCAACAAATCGGTTGACAGAGTCTCGGACGCATTACGGACTGCACTTAAATCAGGACAATGAGCTCTCGAATATTTTTTTTCAACAGTCACGTAAGTCCTACATCTGGACAGGACATCAAAAATTAATCATTACTCATGCGGTTCCTCTGCACGGAAATCTTTAGTAAAAGGCGAAAGATTTGTACGATCTGCTGAGAACCTTGAGTTTATGGACACTGACAACAAGCAGAAGGGATCAGACTACCTGTCATACAAATTTTAATCATGTTTCAACAGTTCACGTTATTGAAACGTTGATGCAATGTAAAGCTGAGTTGCATTTTGAAAACACCTGCAAAATGTACGTCTAAAGTTGAGTAAAACTGTGAGATATAATAGAATCATACACATGGGAATCATCCTAAGATATGCAATGCATCATGGGAGCGGCTGCTAGCCAAAGTCTACAACGTAGGTAAGATGCCAAAGGGAGGAGCTGTATACTGATATTTTGACATGCGTGTGCACATTTATGTAAAACATAAAACATGCCAGACATGTGCATCACATTCTTATGAAAACATGTTTTGGCGTAAAAAAAATCTACCCTTTAAAAACCCGTGGTAGAGAAATGTGTGCTGTGCATCCCAGCCACGTCTAGTCCTTCTGGACTCTAATTTCCAAAAGTGAATGATTATTTCCTCTCCGTCAAAGAACCAGAAAAACAGAACGACAACTCACAATCCGTCTTCGTCGTAGCTCCTTTTTAAATCATTTCCTCAACTACCTCCAAGGCTGGTTTACGGACCAGGCATGCCAGGAGAGTGCCCTGGGGCCCAGCACCACGATGGGCACCAAAAGGTCAGGGGTATTGTGTTCGCATATAGTAGGGATCCCCAATCATACCCTACAAGGGATGTGTATTCCACCCCCGCGTCGCGATGTAGGGCCCAAGGTAGTCTCTGTTGATGCGGGCACCCCAAACCACAATCTCGACTGATGCAGGGCCCCAAGCTACAGATGTCTCTGAATGTATGCGGGGGCCCCAAGCTACAGTCTCGACTGATGCAGAGCCCCAAGCTACAAAGTCTCTATTGAAGCGGGGCCCCAAGCTAGTCTCTACTGATGCAGGACCCCAAGCTACATGATTCAAAGTTGTGTTGTACTTTGTACTCGCCATCGAAAGCCCATGAAGATTGGAATAGCGTCGACGACGATGTTGGGTATTCTCATTAGTTTTACATTTAACAATGTTTAGTATCGTTTGCGTAGACTATCTGACGGGGCGGGGGGGGGGCAATGCACGTGCGTGCCCCGGGGCCCCCTCGTGGGTTAATCCGGCCGTGCCTACCTCGCACATACTTTAAAGTCATCCATTGGGCTATGTGTAACTGTATGAATATTACACAACGGGGCCCCTGCCGTGAAAGCATCAAGACATTTATATATGCTCATGATGCCCGGTTAGTAAAACACTACAGAAACTCAGTCTAGAGAATAACGAATGAGAATTCAGGTTTGACACGCATGTTTGTGAAACTACGAATCAGCGTGAGAATAGGCACCCTTTAAAATAGACTCATGAGAACAACATCTGTGCGTAACATGTCTGTGAATGTTCTCATTCATCCAGGTCATGGTTATCCAAAGGAGTTGAATCAAGTGCAACTGGACTTGGTGTATATCCGTGAAGAAGTTTCGCCTCTCATCCAAGAGGCTTCCTTAGTTCGTGCCTTTCTGACTAGACGAAGCTAGTCTGACTCGCTGGTGATGAGACTCAGAATGTATCCTCTTGGAGTCGTTGTCAGAGCTATAGATGTCCATGGCTCTTTGTGCCCCGATGTTTACCAACGCCCGTCGCTAACAGAGCCATAGATATGAGTGGCTCTTTTGTGTACCGATGTGTGGCCGCACGCGACGTTATCGGAGCTATTGATATGTGTGGCTCTCCTGTGCTCCGATGTCCAGCCTCGCCCGTCGCCTTCGGAGCTTATGGTTTGCATTTGTTTAGCAGCGACGGTCGTTGGGGGTGTTAGTTTCGAATTCATTATTCAGTAGTCGGAGCCGTTAGTGACCGACTGTTGTTCTTGGAGACTCGGCTTCTTAAGTCTCCTGGGTAGAGATGAAAGGACGACATGTAAGTGGGAAATAGATGGTGTCGCAGACCCCCTCTCCTCTGTTGAGAGACTTTTTTTCCAGCTTCACATAGACGGCTTCCTTCACCCCTCTTTCAAAGCATCTATCCTCTCTGTCTAAAATGTGTATGTGTGTACCACGATTGGCAGTCATCAAGATACATTTCAATACCTAAATGTGTAGTTAGTTGCTTTGGATAACACGTACGATCCTGTGATGCAAAAAACTACTGAGCAACAAATCGGTTGACAGAGTCTCGGACGCATTAATGACTGCACTTAAATCAGGACAACGAGCTCTCGAATATTTTTTTTCAACAGTCACGTAAGTCCTACATCTGGGCAGGACATCAAAAATTAATCATTACTCATGCTGTCCCTCTGCACGGAAATCTTTAGTAAAAGGCGAAAGATTTGTACGATCTGCTGAGAAACTTGAGTTTATGGACACTGACAACAAGCAGAAGGGATCAGACTACCTGTCATACAAATTTTAATCATGTTTCAACAGTTCACGTTATTGAAACGTTGATGCAATGTAAAGCTGAGTTGCATTTTGAAAACACCTGCAAAATGTACGTCTAAAGTTGAGTAAAACTGTGAGATATAATAGAATCATACACATGGGAATCATCCTAAGATATGCAATGCATCATGGGAGCGGCTGCTAGCCAAAGTCTACAACGTAGGTAAGATACCAAAGGGAGGAGCTGTATACTGATATTTTGACATGCGTGTGCACATTTATGTAAAACATAAAACATGCCAGACATGTGCATCACATTCTTATGAAAACATGTTTTGGCGTAAAAAAAATCTACCCTTTAAAAACCCGTGGTAGAGAAATGTGTGCTGTGCATCCCAGCCACGTCTAGTCCTTCTGGACTCTAATTTCCAAAAGTGAATGATTATTTCCTCTCCGTCAAAGAACCAGAAAAACAGAACGACAACTCACAATCCGTCTTCGTCGTAGCTCCTTTTTAAATCATTTCCCCAACTACCTCCAAGGCTGGATTACGGACCAGGCATGCCAGGAGAGTGCCCTGGGGCCCAGCACCACGATGGGCACCAAAAGGTCAGGGGTATTGTGTTCGCATATAGTAGGGATCCCCAATCATACCCTACAAGGGATGTGTATTCCACCCCCGCGTCGCGATGTAGGGCCCAAGGTAGTCTCTGTTGATGCGGGCACCCCAAACCACAATCTCGACTGATGCAGGGCCCCAAGCTACAGATGTCTCTGAATGTATGCGGGGGCCCCAAGCTACAGTCTCGACTGATGCAGAGCCCCAAGCTACAAAGTCTCTATTGAAGCGGGGCCCCAAGCTAGTCTCTACTGATGCAGGACCCCAAGCTACATGATTCAAAGTTGTGTTGTACTTTGTACTCGCCATCGAAAGCCCATGAAGATTGGAATAGCGTCGACGACGATGTTGGGTATTCTCACTAGTTTTACATTTAACAATGTTTAGTATCGTTTGCGTAGACTATCTGACGGGGCGGGGGGGGGGGGCAATGCACGTGCGTGCCCCGGGGCCCCCTCGTGGGTTAATCCGGCCGTGCCTACCTCGCACATACTTTAAAGTCATCCATTGGGCTATGTGTAACTGTATGAATATTACACAACGGGGCCCCTGCCGTGAAAGCATCAAGACATTTATATATGCTCATGATGCCCGGTTAGTAAAACACTACAGAAACTCAGTCTAGAGAATAACGAATGAGAATTCAGGTTTGACACGCATGTTTGTGAAACTACGAATCAGCGTGAGAATAGGCACCCTTTAAAATAGACTCATGAGAACAACATCTGTGCGTAACATGTCTGTGAATGTTCTCATTCATCCAGGTCATGGTTATCCAAAGGAGTTGAATCAAGTGCAACTGGACTTGGTGTATATCCGTGAAGAAGTTTCGCCTCTCATCCAAGAGGCTTCCTTAGTTCGTGCCTTTCTGACTAGACGAAGCTAGTCTGACTCGCTGGTGATGAGACTCAGAATGTATCCTCTTGGAGTCGTTGTCAGAGCTATAGATGTCCATGGCTCTTTGTGCCCCGATGTTTACCAACGCCCGTCGCTAACAGAGCCATAGATATGAGTGGCTCTTTTGTGTACCGATGTGTGGCCGCACGCGACGTTATCGGAGCTATTGATATGTGTGGCTCTCCTGTGCTCCGATGTCCAGCCTCGCCCGTCGCCTTCGGAGCTTATGGTTTGCATTTGTTTAGCAGCGACGGTCGTTGGGGGTGTTAGTTTCGAATTCATTATTCAGTAGTCATGGGAGTCGTTGGAGCCGTTAGTGACCGACTGTTGTTCTTGGAGACTCGGCTTCTTAAGTCTCCTGGGTAGAGATGAAAGGACGACATGTAAGTGGGAAATAGATGGTGTCGCAGACCCCCTCTCCTCTGTTGAGAGACTTTTTTTCCAGCTTCACATAGACGGCTTCCTTCACCCCTCTTTCAAAGCATCTATCCTCTCTGTCTAAAATGTGTATGTGTGTACCACGATTGGCAGTCATCAAGATACATTTCAATACCTAAATGTGTAGTTAGTTGCTTTGGATAACACGTACGATCCTGTGATGCAAAAAACTACTGAGCAACAAATCGGTTGACAGAGTCTCGGACGCATTAAGGACTGCACTTAAATCAGGACAATGAGCTCTCGAATATTATTTTCAACAGTCACATAAGTCCTACCTCTTGGCAGAATATCAAAAATGAATCATTACTCATGCGGTTCCTCTGCACGGAAATCTTTAGTAAAAGGCGAAAGATTTGTACGATCTGCTGAGAAACTTTAGTTTATGGACACTGACAACAAGCAGAAGGGATCAGACTACCTGTCATACAAATTTTAATCATGTTTCAACAGTTCACGTTATTGAAACGTTGATGCAATGTAAAGCTGAGTTGCATTTTGAAAACACCTGCAAAATGTACGTCTAAAGTTGAGTAAAACTGTGAGATATAATAGAATCATACACATGGGAATCATCCTAAGATATGCAATGCATCATGGGAGCGGCTGCTAGCCAAAGTCTACAACGTAGGTAAGATGCCAAAGGGAGGAGCTGTATACTGATATTTTGACATGCGTGTGCACATTTATGTAAAACATAAAACATGCCAGACATGTGCATCACATTCTTATGAAAACATGTTTTGGCGTAAAAAAAATCTACCCTTTAAAAACCCGTGGTAGAGAAATGTGTGCTGTGCATCCCAGCCACGTCTAGTCCTTCTGGACTCTAATTTCCAAAAGTGAATGATTATTTCCTCTCCGTCAAAGAACCAGAAAAACAGAACGACAACTCACAATCCGTCTTCGTCGTAGCTCCTTTTTAAATCATTTCCTCAACTACCTCCAAGGCTGGTTTACGGACCAGGCATGCCAGGAGAGTGCCCTGGGGCCCAGCACCACGATGGGCACCAAAAGGTCAGGGGTATTGTGTTCGCATATAGTAGGGATCCCCAATCATACCCTACAAGGGATGTGTATTCCACCCCCGCGTCGCGATGTAGGGCCCAAGGTAGTCTCTGTTGATGCGGGCACCCCAAACCACAATCTCGACTGATGCAGGGCCCCAAGCTACAGATGTCTCTGAATGTATGCGGGGGCCCCAAGCTACAGTCTCGACTGATGCAGAGCCCCAAGCTACAAAGTCTCTATTGAAGCGGGGCCCCAAGCTAGTCTCTACTGATGCAGGACCCCAAGCTACATGATTCAAAGTTGTGTTGTACTTTGTACTCGCCATCGAAAGCCCATGAAGATTGGAATAGCGTCGACGACGATGTTGGGTATTCTCACTAGTTTTACATTTAACAATGTTTAGTATCGTTTGCGTAGACTATCTGACGGGGCGGGGGGGGGGCAATGCACGTGCGTGCCCCGGGGCCCCCTCGTGGGTTAATCCGGCCGTGCCTACCTCGCACATACTTTAAAGTCATCCATTGGGCTATGTGTAACTGTATGAATATTACACAACGGGGCCCCTGCCGTGAAAGCATCAAGACATTTATATATGCTCATGATGCCCGGTTAGTAAAACACTACAGAAACTCAGTCTAGAGAATAACGAATGAGAATTCAGGTTTGACACGCATGTTTGTGAAACTACGAATCAGCGTGAGAATAGGCACCCTTTAAAATAGACTCATGAGAACAACATCTGTGCGTAACATGTCTGTGAATGTTCTCATTCATCCAGGTCATGGTTATCCAAAGGAGTTGAATCAAGTGCAACTGGACTTGGTGTATATCCGTGAAGAAGTTTCGCCTCTCATCCAAGAGGCTTCCTTAGTTCGTGCCTTTCTGACTAGACGAAGCTAGTCTGACTCGCTGGTGATGAGACTCAGAATGTATCCTCTTGGAGTCGTTGTCAGAGCTATAGATGTCCATGGCTCTTTGTGCCCCGATGTTTACCAACGCCCGTCGCTAACAGAGCCATAGATATGAGTGGCTCTTTTGTGTACCGATGTGTGGCCGCACGCGACGTTATCGGAGCTATTGATATGTGTGGCTCTCCTGTGCTCCGATGTCCAGCCTCGCCCGTCGCCTTCGGAGCTTATGGTTTGCATTTGTTTAGCAGCGACGGTCGTTGGGGGTGTTAGTTTCGAATTCATTATTCAGTAGTCATGGGAGTCGTTGGAGCCGTTAGTGACCGACTGTTGTTCTTGGAGACTCGGCTTCTTAAGTCTCCTGGGTAGAGATGAAAGGACGACATGTAAGTGGGAAATAGATGGTGTCGCAGACCCCCTCTCCTCTGTTGAGAGACTTTTTTTCCAGCTTCACATAGACGGCTTCCTTCACCCCTCTTTCAAAGCATCTATCCTCTCTGTCTAAAATGTGTATGTGTGTACCACGATTGGCAGTCATCAAGATACATTTCAATACCTAAATGTGTAGTTAGTTGCTTTGGATAACACGTACGATCCTGTGATGCAAAAAACAACTGAGCAACAAATCGGTTGACAGAGTCTCGGACGCATTAAGGACTGCACTTAAATCAGGGCAATGAGCTCTCGAATATTTTTTTTCAACAGTCACGTAAGTCCTACATCTGGGCAGGACATCAAAAATTAATCATTACTCATGCTGTCCCTCTGCACGGAAATCTTTAGTAAAAGGCGAAAGATTTGTACGATCTGCTGAGAAACTTGAGTTTATGGACACTGACAACAAGCAGAAGGGATCAGACTACCTGTCATACAAATTTTAATCATGTTTCAACAGTTCACGTTATTGAAACGTTGATGCAATGTAAAGCTGAGTTGCATTTTGAAAACACCTGCAAAATGTACGTCTAAAGTTGAGTAAAACTGTGAGATATAATAGAATCATACACATGGGAATCATCCTAAGATATGCAATGCATCATGGGAGCGGCTGCTAGCCAAAGTCTACAACGTAGGTAAGATGCCAAAGGGAGGAGCTGTATACTGATATTTTGACATGCGTGTGCACATTTATGTAAAACATAAAACATGCCAGACATGTGCATCACATTCTTATGAAAACATGTTTTGGCGTAAAAAAAATCTACCCTTTAAAAACCCGTGGTAGAGAAATGTGTGCTGTGCATCCCAGCCACGTCTAGTCCTTCTGGACTCTAATTTCCAAAAGTGAATGATTATTTCCTCTCCGTCAAAGAACCAGAAAAACAGAACGACAACTCACAATCCGTCTTCGTCGTAGCTCCATTTTAAATCATTTCCCCAACTACCTCCAAGGCTGGTTTACGGACCAGGCATGCCAGGAGAGTGCCCTGGGGCCCAGCACCACGATGGGCACCAAAAGGTCAGGGGTATTGTGTTCGCATATAGTAGGGATCCCCAATCATACCCTACAAGGGATGTGTATTCCACCCCCGCGTCGCGATGTAGGGCCCAAGGTAGTCTCTGTTGATGCGGGCACCCCAAACCACAATCTCGACTGATGCAGGGCCCCAAGCTACAGATGTCTCTGAATGTATGCGGGGGCCCCAAGCTACAGTCTCGACTGATGCAGAGCCCCAAGCTACAAAGTCTCTATTGAAGCGGGGCCCCAAGCTAGTCTCTACTGATGCAGGACCCCAAGCTACATGATTCAAAGTTGTGTTGTACTTTGTACTCGCCATCGAAAGCCCATGAAGATTGGAATAGCGTCGACGACGATGTTGGGTATTCTCATTAGTTTTACATTTAACAATGTTTAGTATCGTTTGCGTAGACTATCTGACGGGGCGGGGGGGGGCAATGCACGTGCGTGCCCCGGGGCCCCCTCGTGGGTTAATCCGGCCGTGCCTACCTCGCACATACTTTAAAGTCATCCATTGGGCTATGTGTAACTGTATGAATATTACACAACGGGGCCCCTGCCGTGAAAGCATCAAGACATTTATATATGCTCATGATGCCCGGTTAGTAAAACACTACAGAAACTCAGTCTAGAGAATAACGAATGAGAATTCAGGTTTGACACGCATGTTTGTGAAACTACGAATCAGCGTGAGAATAGGCACCCTTTAAAATAGACTCATGAGAACAACATCTGTGCGTAACATGTCTGTGAATGTTCTCATTCATCCAGGTCATGGTTATCCAAAGGAGTTGAATCAAGTGCAACTGGACTTGGTGTATATCCGTGAAGAAGTTTCGCCTCTCATCCAAGAGGCTTCCTTAGTTCGTGCCTTTCTGACTAGACGAAGCTAGTCTGACTCGCTGGTGATGAGACTCAGAATGTATCCTCTTGGAGTCGTTGTCAGAGCTATAGATGTCCATGGCTCTTTGTGCCCCGATGTTTACCAACGCCCGTCGCTAACAGAGCCATAGATATGAGTGGCTCTTTTGTGTACCGATGTGTGGCCGCACGCGACGTTATCGGAGCTATTGATATGTGTGGCTCTCCTGTGCTCCGATGTCCAGCCTCGCCCGTCGCCTTCGGAGCTTATGGTTTGCATTTGTTTAGCAGCGACGGTCGTTGGGGGTGTTAGTTTCGAATTCATTATTCAGTAGTCATGGGAGTCGTTGGAGCCGTTAGTGACCGACTGTTGTTCTTGGAGACTCGGCTTCTTAAGTCTCCTGGGTAGAGATGAAAGGACGACATGTAAGTGGGAAATAGATGGTGTCGCAGACCCCCTCTCCTCTGTTGAGAGACTTTTTTTCCAGCTTCACATAGACGGCTTCCTTCACCCCTCTTTCAAAGCATCTATCCTCTCTGTCTAAAATGTGTATGTGTGTACCACGATTGGCAGTCATCAAGATACATTTCAATACCTAAATGTGTAGTTAGTTGCTTTGGATAACACGTACGATCCTGTGATACAAAAAACTACTGAGCAACAAAACGGTTGACAGAGTCTCGGACGCATTACGGACTGCACTTAAATCAGGACAATGAGCTCTCGAATATTTTTTTTCAACAGTCACGTAAGTCCTACATCTGGGCAGGACATCAAAAATTAATTATTACTCATGCGGTTCCTCTGCACGGAAATCTTTAGTAAAAGGCGAAAGATTTGTACGATCTGCTGAGAACCTTGAGTTTATGGACACTGACAACAAGCAGAAGGGATCAGACTACCTGTCATACAAATTTTAATCATGTTTCAACAGTTCACGTTATTGAAACGTTGATGCAATGTAAAGCTGAGTTGCATTTTGAAAACACCTGCAAAATGTACGTCTAAAGTTGAGTAAAACTGTGAGATATAATAGAATCATACACATGGGAATCATCCTAAGATATGCAATGCATCATGGGAGCGGCTGCTAGCCAAAGTCTACAACGTAGGTAAGATGCCAAAGGGAGGAGCTGTATACTGATATTTTGACATGCGTGTGCACATTTATGTAAAACATAAAACATGCCAGACATGTGCATCACATTCTTATGAAAACATGTTTTGGCGTAAAAAAAATCTACCCTTTAAAAACCCGTGGTAGAGAAATGTGTGCTGTGCATCCCAGCCACGTCTAGTCCTTCTGGACTCTAATTTCCAAAAGTGAATGATTATTTCCTCTCCGTCAAAGAACCAGAAAAACAGAACGACAACTCACAATCCGTCTTCGTCGTAGCTCCTTTTTAAATCATTTCCTCAACTACCTCCAAGGCTGGTTTACGGACCAGGCATGCCAGGAGAGTGCCCTGGGGCCCAGCACCACGATGGGCACCAAAAGGTCAGGGGTATTGTGTTCGCATATAGTAGGGATCCCCAATCATACCCTACAAGGGATGTGTATTCCACCCCCGCGTCGCGATGTAGGGCCCAAGGTAGTCTCTGTTGATGCGGGCACCCCAAACCACAATCTCGACTGATGCAGGGCCCCAAGCTACAGATGTCTCTGAATGTATGCGGGGGCCCCAAGCTACAGTCTCGACTGATGCAGAGCCCCAAGCTACAAAGTCTCTATTGAAGCGGGGCCCCAAGCTAGTCTCTACTGATGCAGGACCCCAAGCTACATGATTCAAAGTTGTGTTGTACTTTGTACTCGCCATCGAAAGCCCATGAAGATTGGAATAGCGTCGACGACGATGTTGGGTATTCTCACTAGTTTTACATTTAACAATGTTTAGTATCGTTTGCGTAGACTATCTGACGGGGCGGGGGGGGGCAATGCACGTGCGTGCCCCGGGGCCCCCTCGTGGGTTAATCCGGCCGTGCCTACCTCGCACATACTTTAAAGTCATCCATTGGGCTATGTGTAACTGTATGAATATTACACAACGGGGCCCCTGCCGTGAAAGCATCAAGACATTTATATATGCTCATGATGCCCGGTTAGTAAAACACTACAGAAACTCAGTCTAGAGAATAACGAATGAGAATTCAGGTTTGACACGCATGTTTGTGAAACTACGAATCAGCGTGAGAATAGGCACCCTTTAAAATAGACTCATGAGAACAACATCTGTGCGTAACATGTCTGTGAATGTTCTCATTCATCCAGGTCATGGTTATCCAAAGGAGTTGAATCAAGTGCAACTGGACTTGGTGTATATCCGTGAAGAAGTTTCGCCTCTCATCCAAGAGGCTTCCTTAGTTCGTGCCTTTCTGACTAGACGAAGCTAGTCTGACTCGCTGGTGATGAGACTCAGAATGTATCCTCTTGGAGTCGTTGTCAGAGCTATAGATGTCCATGGCTCTTTGTGCCCCGATGTTTACCAACGCCCGTCGCTAACAGAGCCATAGATATGAGTGGCTCTTTTGTGTACCGATGTGTGGCCGCACGCGACGTTATCGGAGCTATTGATATGTGTGGCTCTCCTGTGCTCCGATGTCCAGCCTCGCCCGTCGCCTTCGGAGCTTATGGTTTGCATTTGTTTAGCAGCGACGGTCGTTGGGGGTGTTAGTTTCGAATTCATTATTCAGTAGTCATGGGAGTCGTTGGAGCCGTTAGTGACCGACTGTTGTTCTCGGAGACTCGGCTTCTTAAGTCTCCTGGGTAGAGATGAAAGGACGACATGTAAGTGGGAAATAGATGGTGTCGCAGACCCCCTCTCCTCTGTTGAGAGACTTTTTTTCCAGCTTCACATAGACGGCTTCCTTCACCCCTCTTTCAAAGCATCTATCCTCTCTGTCTAAAATGTGTATGTGTGTACCACGATTGGCAGTCATCAAGATACATTTCAATACCTAAATGTGTAGTTAGTTGCTTTAGATAACACGTACGATCCTGTGACGCAAAAAACTACTGAGCAACAAATCGGTTGACAGAGTCTCGGACGCATTAAGGACTGCACTTAAATCAGGACAATGAGCTCTCGAATATTTTTTTTCAACAGTCACGTAAGTCCTACATCTGGGCAGGACATCAAAAATTAATCATTACTCATGCTGTTCCTCTGCACGGAAATCTTTAGTAAAAGGCGAAAGATTTGTACGATCTGCTGAGAAACTTGAGTTTATGGACACTTACAACAAGCAGAAGGGATCACACTACCTGTCATACAAATTTTAATCATGTTTCAACAGTTCACGTTATTGAAACGTTGATGCAATGTAAAGCTGAGTTGCATTTTGAAAACACCTGCAAAATGTACGTCTAAAGTTGAGTAAAAATGTGAGATATAATAGAATCATACACATGGGAATCATCCTAAAATATGCAATGCATCATGGGAGCGGCTGCTAGCCAAAGTCTACAACGTAGGTAAGATGCCAAAGGGAGGAGCTGTATACTGATATTTTGACATGCGTGTGCACATTTATGTAAAACATAAAACATGCCAGACATGTGCATCACATTCTTATGAAAACATGTTTTGGCGTAATAAAAATCTACCCTTTAAAAACCCGTGGTAGAGAAATGTGTGCTGTGCATCCCAGCCACGTCTAGTCCTTCTGGACTCTAATTTCCAAAAGTGAATGATTATTTCCTCTCCGTCAAAGAACCAGAAAAACAGAACGACAACTCACAATCCGTCTTCGTCGTAGCTCCTTTTTAAATCATTTCCCCAACTACCTCCAAGGCTGGATTACGGACCAGGCATGCCAGGAGAGTGCCCTGGGGCCCAGCACCACGATGGGCACCAAAAGGTCAGGGGTATTGTGTTCGCATATAGTAGGGATCCCCAATCATACCCTACAAGGGATGTGTATTCCACCCCCGCGTCGCGATGTAGGGCCCAAGGTAGTCTCTGTTGATGCGGGCACCCCAAACCACAATCTCGACTGATGCAGGGCCCCAAGCTACAGATGTCTCTGAATGTATGCGGGGGCCCCAAGCTACAGTCTCGACTGATGCAGAGCCCCAAGCTACAAAGTCTCTATTGAAGCGGGGCCCCAAGCTAGTCTCTACTGATGCAGGACCCCAAGCTACATGATTCAAAGTTGTGTTGTACTTTGTACTCGCCATCGAAAGCCCATGAAGATTGGAATAGCGTCGACGACGATGTTGGGTATTCTCATTAGTTTTACATTTAACAATGTTTAGTATCGTTTGCGTAGACTATCTGACGGGGCGGGGGGGGGCAATGCACGTGCGTGCCCCGGGGCCCCCTCGTGGGTTAATCCGGCCGTGCCTACCTCGCACATACTTTAAAGTCATCCATTGGGCTATGTGTAACTGTATGAATATTACACAACGGGGCCCCTGCCGTGAAAGCATCAAGACATTTATATATGCTCATGATGCCCGGTTAGTAAAACACTACAGAAACTCAGTCTAGAGAATAACGAATGAGAATTCAGGTTTGACACGCATGTTTGTGAAACTACGAATCAGCGTGAGAATAGGCACCCTTCAAAATAGACTCATGAGAACAACATCTGTGCGTAACATGTCTGTGAATGTTCTCATTCATCCAGGTCATGGTTATCCAAAGGAGTTGAATCAAGTGCAACTGGACTTGGTGTATATCCGTGAAGACGTTTCGCCTCTCATCCAAGAGGCTTCCTTAGTTCTTGCCTTTCTGACTAGACGAAGCTAGTCTGACTCGCTGGTGATGAGACTCAGAATGTATCCTCTTGGAGTCGTTGTCAGAGCTATAGATGTCCATGGCTCTTTGTGCCCCGATGTTTACCAACGCCCGTCGCTAACAGAGCCATAGATATGAGTGGCTCTTTTGTGTACCGATGTGTGGCCGCACGCGACGTTATCGGAGCTATTGATATGTGTGGCTCTCCTGTGCTCCGATGTCCAGCCTCGCCCGTCGCCTTCGGAGCTTATGGTTTGCATTTGTTTAGCAGCGACGGTCGTTGGGGGTGTTAGTTTCGAATTCATTATTCAGTAGTCATGGGAGTCGTTGGAGCCGTTAGTGACCGACTGTTGTTCTCGGAGACTCGGCTTCTTAAGTCTCCTGGGTAGAGATGAAAGGACGACATGTAAGTGGGAAATAGATGGTGTCGCAGACCCCCTCTCCTCTGTTGAGAGACTTTTTTTCCAGCTTCACATAGACGGCTTCCTTCAACCCTCTTTCAAAGCATCTATCCTCTCTGTCTAAAATGTGTATGTGTGTACCACGATTGGCAGTCATCAAGATACATTTCAATACCTAAATGTGTAGTTAGTTGCTTTGGATAACACGTACGATCCTGTGATGCAAAAAACTACTGAGCAACAAATCGGTTGACAGAGTCTCGGACGCATTAAGGACTGCACTTAAATCAGGACAATGAGCTCTCGAGTATTTTCTTTCAACAGTCACATAAGTCCTACATCTGGGCAGGACATCAAAAATTAATCATTACTCAGGCTGTTCCTCTGCACGGAAATCTTTAGTAAAAGGCGAAAGATTTGTACGATCTGCTGAGAAACTTGAGTTTATGGACACTGACAACAAGCAGAAGGGATCACACTACCTGTCATACAAATTTTAATCATGTTTCAACAGTTCACGTTATTGAAACGTTGATGCAATGTAAAGCTGAGTTGCATTTTGAAAACACCTGCAAAATGTACGTCTAAAGTTGAGTAAAAATGTGAGATATAATAGAATCATACACATGGGAATCATCCTAAAATATGCAATGCATCATGGGAGCGGCTGCTAGCCAAAGTCTACAACGTAGGTAAGATGCCAAAGGGAGGAGCTGTATACTGATATTTTGACATGCGTGTGCACATTTATGTAAAACATAAAACATGCCAGACATGTGCATCACATTCTTATGAAAACATGTTTTGGCGTAATAAAAATCTACCCTTTAAAAACCCGTGGTAGAGAAATGTGTGCTGTGCATCCCAGCCACGTCTAGTCCTTCTGGACTCTAATTTCCAAAAGTGAATGATTATTTCCTCTCCGTCAAAGAACCAGAAAAACAGAACGACAACTCACAATCCGTCTTCGTCGTAGCTCCTTTTTAAATCATTTCCCCAACTACCTCCAAGGCTGGATTACGGACCAGGCATGCCAGGAGAGTGCCCTGGGGCCCAGCACCACGATGGGCACCAAAAGGTCAGGGGTATTGTGTTCGCATATAGTAGGGATCCCCAATCATACCCTACAAGGGATGTGTATTCCACCCCCGCGTCGCGATGTAGGGCCCAAGGTAGTCTCTGTTGATGCGGGCACCCCAAACCACAATCTCGACTGATGCAGGGCCCCAAGCTACAGATGTCTCTGAATGTATGCGGGGGCCCCAAGCTACAGTCTCGACTGATGCAGAGCCCCAAGCTACAAAGTCTCTATTGAAGCGGGGCCCCAAGCTAGTCTCTACTGATGCAGGACCCCAAGCTACATGATTCAAAGTTGTGTTGTACTTTGTACTCGCCATCGAAAGCCCATGAAGATTGGAATAGCGTCGACGACGATGTTGGGTATTCTCATTAGTTTTACATTTAACAATGTTTAGTATCGTTTGCGTAGACTATCTGACGGGGCGGGGGGGGGCAATGCACGTGCGTGCCCCGGGGCCCCCTCGTGGGTTAATCCGGCCGTGCCTACCTCGCACATACTTTAAAGTCATCCATTGGGCTATGTGTAACTGTATGAATATTACACAACGGGGCCCCTGCCGTGAAAGCATCAAGACATTTATATATGCTCATGATGCCCGGTTAGTAAAACACTACAGAAACTCAGTCTAGAGAATAACGAATGAGAATTCAGGTTTGACACGCATGTTTGTGAAACTACGAATCAGCGTGAGAATAGGCACCCTTCAAAATAGACTCATGAGAACAACATCTGTGCGTAACATGTCTGTGAATGTTCTCATTCATCCAGGTCATGGTTATCCAAAGGAGTTGAATCAAGTGCAACTGGACTTGGTGTATATCCGTGAAGACGTTTCGCCTCTCATCCAAGAGGCTTCCTTAGTTCTTGCCTTTCTGACTAGACGAAGCTAGTCTGACTCGCTGGTGATGAGACTCAGAATGTATCCTCTTGGAGTCGTTGTCAGAGCTATAGATGTCCATGGCTCTTTGTGCCCCGATGTTTACCAACGCCCGTCGCTAACAGAGCCATAGATATGAGTGGCTCTTTTGTGTACCGATGTGTGGCCGCACGCGACGTTATCGGAGCTATTGATATGTGTGGCTCTCCTGTGCTCCGATGTCCAGCCTCGCCCGTCGCCTTCGGAGCTTATGGTTTGCATTTGTTTAGCAGCGACGGTCGTTGGGGGTGTTAGTTTCGAATTCATTATTCAGTAGTCATGGGAGTCGTTGGAGCCGTTAGTGACCGACTGTTGTTCTCGGAGACTCGGCTTCTTAAGTCTCCTGGGTAGAGATGAAAGGACGACATGTAAGTGGGAAATAGATGGTGTCGCAGACCCCCTCTCCTCTGTTGAGAGACTTTTTTTCCAGCTTCACATAGACGGCTTCCTTCAACCCTCTTTCAAAGCATCTATCCTCTCTGTCTAAAATGTGTATGTGTGTACCACGATTGGCAGTCATCAAGATACATTTCAATACCTAAATGTGTAGTTAGTTGCTTTGGATAACACGTACGATCCTGTGATGCAAAAAACTACTGAGCAACAAATCGGTTGACAGAGTCTCGGACGCATTAAGGACTGCACTTAAATCAGGACAATGAGCTCTCGAGTATTTTCTTTCAACAGTCACATAAGTCCTACATCTGGGCAGGACATCAAAAATTAATCATTACTCAGGCTGTTCCTCTGCACGGAAATCTTTAGTAAAAGGCGAAAGATTTGTACGATCTGCTGAGAAACTTGAGTTTATGGACACTGACAACAAGCAGAAGGGATCACACTACCTGTCATACAAATTTTAATCATGTTTCAACAGTTCACGTTATTGAAACGTTGATGCAATGTAAAGCTGAGTTGCATTTTGAAAACACCTGCAAAATGTACGTCTAAAGTTGAGTAAAAATGTGAGATATAATAGAATCATACACATGGGAATCATCCTAAAATATGCAATGCATCATGGGAGCGGCTGCTAGCCAAAGTCTACAACGTAGGTAAGATGCCAAAGGGAGGAGCTGTATACTGATATTTTGACATGCGTGTGCACATTTATGTAAAACATAAAACATGCCAGACATGTGCATCACATTCTTATGAAAACATGTTTTGGCGTAATAAAAATCTACCCTTTAAAAACCCGTGGTAGAGAAATGTGTGCTGTGCATCCCAGCCACGTCTAGTCCTTCTGGACTCTAATTTCCAAAAGTGAATGATTATTTCCTCTCCGTCAAAGAACCAGAAAAACAGAACGACAACTCACAATCCGTCTTCGTCGTAGCTCCTTTTTAAATCATTTCCCCAACTACCTCCAAGGCTGGATTACGGACCAGGCATGCCAGGAGAGTGCCCTGGGGCCCAGCACCACGATGGGCACCAAAAGGTCAGGGGTATTGTGTTCGCATATAGTAGGGATCCCCAATCATACCCTACAAGGGATGTGTATTCCACCCCCGCGTCGCGATGTAGGGCCCAAGGTAGTCTCTGTTGATGCGGGCACCCCAAACCACAATCTCGACTGATGCAGGGCCCCAAGCTACAGATGTCTCTGAATGTATGCGGGGGCCCCAAGCTACAGTCTCGACTGATGCAGAGCCCCAAGCTACAAAGTCTCTATTGAAGCGGGGCCCCAAGCTAGTCTCTACTGATGCAGGACCCCAAGCTACATGATTCAAAGTTGTGTTGTACTTTGTACTCGCCATCGAAAGCCCATGAAGATTGGAATAGCGTCGACGACGATGTTGGGTATTCTCATTAGTTTTACATTTAACAATGTTTAGTATCGTTTGCGTAGACTATCTGACGGGGCGGGGGGGGGCAATGCACGTGCGTGCCCCGGGGCCCCCTCGTGGGTTAATCCGGCCGTGCCTACCTCGCACATACTTTAAAGTCATCCATTGGGCTATGTGTAACTGTATGAATATTACACAACGGGGCCCCTGCCGTGAAAGCATCAAGACATTTATATATGCTCATGATGCCCGGTTAGTAAAACACTACAGAAACTCAGTCTAGAGAATAACGAATGAGAATTCAGGTTTGACACGCATGTTTGTGAAACTACGAATCAGCGTGAGAATAGGCACCCTTCAAAATAGACTCATGAGAACAACATCTGTGCGTAACATGTCTGTGAATGTTCTCATTCATCCAGGTCATGGTTATCCAAAGGAGTTGAATCAAGTGCAACTGGACTTGGTGTATATCCGTGAAGACGTTTCGCCTCTCATCCAAGAGGCTTCCTTAGTTCGTGCCTTTCTGACTAGACGAAGCTAGTCTGACTCGCTGGTGATGAGACTCAGAATGTATCCTCTTGGAGTCGTTGTCAGAGCTATAGATGTCCATGGCTCTTTGTGCCCCGATGTTTACCAACGCCCGTCGCTAACAGAGCCATAGATATGAGTGGCTCTTTTGTGTACCGATGTGTGGCCGCACGCGACGTTATCGGAGCTATTGATATGTGTGGCTCTCCTGTGCTCCGATGTCCAGCCTCGCCCGTCGCCTTCGGAGCTTATGGTTTGCATTTGTTTAGCAGCGACGGTCGTTGGGGGTGTTAGTTTCGAATTCATTATTCAGTAGTCATGGGAGTCGTTGGAGCCGTTAGTGACCGACTGTTGTTCTTGGAGACTCGGCTTCTTAAGTCTCCTGGGTAGAGATGAAAGGACGACATGTAAGTGGGAAATAGATGGTGTCGCAGACCCCCTCTCCTCTGTTGAGAGACTTTTTTTCCAGCTTCACATAGACGGCTTCCTTCACCCCTCTTTCAAAGCATCTATCCTCTCTGTCTAAAATGTGTATGTGTGTACCACGATTGGCAGTCATCAAGATACATTTCAATACCTAAATGTGTAGTTAGTTGCTTTGGATAACACGTACGATCCTGTGATGCAAAAAACTACTGAGCAACAAATCGGTTGACAGAGTCTCGGACGCATTAAGGACTGCACTTAAATCAGGACAATGAGCTCTCGAGTATTTTCTTTCAACAGTCACATAAGTCCTACATCTGGGCAGGACATCAAAAATTAATCATTACTCAGGCTGTTCCTCTGCACGGAAATCTTTAGTAAAAGGCGAAAGATTTGTACGATCTGCTGAGAAACTTGAGTTTATGGACACTGACAACAAGCAGAAGGGATCACACTACCTGTCATACAAATTTTAATCATGTTTCAACAGTTCACGTTATTGAAACGTTGATGCAATGTAAAGCTGAGTTGCATTTTGAAAACACCTGCAAAATGTACGTCTAAAGTTGAGTAAAAATGTGAGATATAATAGAATCATACACATGGGAATCATCCTAAAATATGCAATGCATCATGGGAGCGGCTGCTAGCCAAAGTCTACAACGTAGGTAAGATGCCAAAGGGAGGAGCTGTATACTGATATTTTGACATGCGTGTGCACATTTATGTAAAACATAAAACATGCCAGACATGTGCATCACATTCTTATGAAAACATGTTTTGGCGTAATAAAAATCTACCCTTTAAAAACCCGTGGTAGAGAAATGTGTGCTGTGCATCCCAGCCACGTCTAGTCCTTCTGGACTCTAATTTCCAAAAGTGAATGATTATTTCCTCTCCGTCAAAGAACCAGAAAAACAGAACGACAACTCACAATCCGTCTTCGTCGTAGCTCCTTTTTAAATCATTTCCCCAACTACCTCCAAGGCTGGATTACGGACCAGGCATGCCAGGAGAGTGCCCTGGGGCCCAGCACCACGATGGGCACCAAAAGGTCAGGGGTATTGTGTTCGCATATAGTAGGGATCCCCAATCATACCCTACAAGGGATGTGTATTCCACCCCCGCGTCGCGATGTAGGGCCCAAGGTAGTCTCTGTTGATGCGGGCACCCCAAACCACAATCTCGACTGATGCAGGGCCCCAAGCTACAGATGTCTCTGAATGTATGCGGGGGCCCCAAGCTACAGTCTCGACTGATGCAGAGCCCCAAGCTACAAAGTCTCTATTGAAGCGGGGCCCCAAGCTAGTCTCTACTGATGCAGGACCCCAAGCTACATGATTCAAAGTTGTGTTGTACTTTGTACTCGCCATCGAAAGCCCATGAAGATTGGAATAGCGTCGACGACGATGTTGGGTATTCTCATTAGTTTTACATTTAACAATGTTTAGTATCGTTTGCGTAGACTATCTGACGGGGCGGGGGGGGGGGGCAATGCACGTGCGTGCCCCGGGGCCCCCTCGTGGGTTAATCCGGCCGTGCCTACCTCGCACATACTTTAAAGTCATCCATTGGGCTATGTGTAACTGTATGAATATTACACAACGGGGCCCCTGCCGTGAAAGCATCAAGACATTTATATATGCTCATGATGCCCGGTTAGTAAAACACTACAGAAACTCAGTCTAGAGAATAACGAATGAGAATTCAGGTTTGACACGCATGTTTGTGAAACTACGAATCAGCGTGAGAATAGGCACCCTTCAAAATAGACTCATGAGAACAACATCTGTGCGTAACATGTCTGTGAATGTTCTCATTCATCCAGGTCATGGTTATCCAAAGGAGTTGAATCAAGTGCAACTGGACTTGGTGTATATCCGTGAAGACGTTTCGCCTCTCATCCAAGAGGCTTCCTTAGTTCGTGCCTTTCTGACTAGACGAAGCTAGTCTGACTCGCTGGTGATGAGACTCAGAATGTATCCTCTTGGAGTCGTTGTCAGAGCTATAGATGTCCATGGCTCTTTGTGCCCCGATGTTTACCAACGCCCGTCGCTAACAGAGCCATAGATATGAGTGGCTCTTTTGTGTACCGATGTGTGGCCGCACGCGACGTTATCGGAGCTATTGATATGTGTGGCTCTCCTGTGCTCCGATGTCCAGCCTCGCCCGTCGCCTTCGGAGCTTATGGTTTGCATTTGTTTAGCAGCGACGGTCGTTGGGGGTGTTAGTTTCGAATTCATTATTCAGTAGTCATGGGAGTCGTTGGAGCCGTTAGTGACCGACTGTTGTTCTTGGAGACTCGGCTTCTTAAGTCTCCTGGGTAGAGATGAAAGGACGACATGTAAGTGGGAAATAGATGGTGTCGCAGACCCCCTCTCCTCTGTTGAGAGACTTTTTTTCCAGCTTCACATAGACGGCTTCCTTCACCCCTCTTTCAAAGCATCTATCCTCTCTGTCTAAAATGTGTATGTGTGTACCACGATTGGCAGTCATCAAGATACATTTCAATACCTAAATGTGTAGTTAGTTGCTTTGGATAACACGTACGATCCTGTGATACAAAAAACTACTGAGCAACAAATCGGTTGACAGAGTCTCGGACGCATTAAGGACTGCACTTAAATCAGGACAATGAGCTCTCGAGTATTTTCTTTCAACAGTCACGCAAGTCCTACATCTGGGCAGGACATCAAAAATTAATCATTACTCATGCTGTTCCTCTGCACGGAAATCTTTAGTAAAAGGCGAAAGATTTGTACGATCTGCTGAGAAACTTGAGTTTATGGACACTGACAACAAGCAGAAGGGATCACACTACCTGTCATACAAATTTTAATCATGTTTCAACAGTTCACGTTATTGAAACGTTGATGCAATGTAAAGCTGAGTTGCATTTTGAAAACACCTGCAAAATGTACGTCTAAAGTTGAGTAAAAATGTGAGATATAATAGAATCATACACATGGGAATCATCCTAAGATATGCAATGCATCATGGGAGCGGCTGCTAGCCAAAGTCTACAACGTAGGTAAGATGCCAAAGGGGGGGGGGGGGGTTGTATACTGATATTTTGACATGCGTGTGCACATTTATGTAAAACATAAAACATGCCAGACATGTGCATCACATTCTTATGAAAACATGTTTTGGCGTAAAAAAAATCTACCCTTTAAAAACCCGTGGTAGAGAAATGTGTGCTGTGCATCCCAGCCACGTCTAGTCCTTCTGGACTCTAATTTCCAAAAGTGAATGATTATTTCCTCTCCGTCAAAGAACCAGAAAAACAGAACGACAACTCACAATCCGTCTTCGTCGTAGCTCCTTTTTAAATCATTTCCCCAACTACCTCCAAGGCTGGATTACGGACCAGGCATGCCAGGAGAGTGCCCTGGGGCCCAGCACCACGATGGGCACCAAAAGGTCAGGGGTATTGTGTTCGCATATAGTAGGGATCCCCAATCATACCCTACAAGGGATGTGTATTCCACCCCCGCGTCGCGATGTAGGGCCCAAGGTAGTCTCTGTTGATGCGGGCACCCCAAACCACAATCTCGACTGATGCAGGGCCCCAAGCTACAGATGTCTCTGAATGTATGCGGGGGCCCCAAGCTACAGTCTCGACTGATGCAGAGCCCCAAGCTACAAAGTCTCTATTGAAGCGGGGCCCCAAGCTAGTCTCTACTGATGCAGGACCCCAAGCTACATGATTCAAAGTTGTGTTGTACTTTGTACTCGCCATCGAAAGCCCATGAAGATTGGAATAGCGTCGACGACGATGTTGGGTATTCTCATTAGTTTTACATTTAACAATGTTTAGTATCGTTTGCGTAGACTATCTGACGGGGCGGGGGGGGGGGGCAATGCACGTGCGTGCCCCGGGGCCCCCTCGTGGGTTAATCCGGCCGTGCCTACCTCGCACATACTTTAAAGTCATCCATTGGGCTATGTGTAACTGTATGAATATTACACAACGGGGCCCCTGCCGTGAAAGCATCAAGACATTTATATATGCTCATGATGCCCGGTTAGTAAAACACTACAGAAACTCAGTCTAGAGAATAACGAATGAGAATTCAGGTTTGACACGCATGTTTGTGAAACTACGAATCAGCGTGAGAATAGGCACCCTTCAAAATAGACTCATGAGAACAACATCTGTGCGTAACATGTCTGTGAATGTTCTCATTCATCCAGGTCATGGTTATCCAAAGGAGTTGAATCAAGTGCAACTGGACTTGGTGTATATCCGTGAAGACGTTTCGCCTCTCATCCAAGAGGCTTCCTTAGTTCGTGCCTTTCTGACTAGACGAAGCTAGTCTGACTCGCTGGTGATGAGACTCAGAATGTATCCTCTTGGAGTCGTTGTCAGAGCTATAGATGTCCATGGCTCTTTGTGCCCCGATGTTTACCAACGCCCGTCGCTAACAGAGCCATAGATATGAGTGGCTCTTTTGTGTACCGATGTGTGGCCGCACGCGACGTTATCGGAGCTATTGATATGTGTGGCTCTCCTGTGCTCCGATGTCCAGCCTCGCCCGTCGCCTTCGGAGCTTATGGTTTGCATTTGTTTAGCAGCGACGGTCGTTGGGGGTGTTAGTTTCGAATTCATTATTCAGTAGTCATGGGAGTCGTTGGAGCCGTTAGTGACCGACTGTTGTTCTTGGAGACTCGGCTTCTTAAGTCTCCTGGGTAGAGATGAAAGGACGACATGTAAGTGGGAAATAGATGGTGTCGCAGACCCCCTCTCCTCTGTTGAGAGACTTTTTTTCCAGCTTCACATAGACGGCTTCCTTCACCCCTCTTTCAAAGCATCTATCCTCTCTGTCTAAAATGTGTATGTGTGTACCACGATTGGCAGTCATCAAGATACATTTCAATACCTAAATGTGTAGTTAGTTGCTTTGGATAACACGTACGATCCTGTGATACAAAAAACTACTGAGCAACAAATCGGTTGACAGAGTCTCGGACGCATTAAGGACTGCACTTAAATCAGGACAATGAGCTCTCGAGTATTTTCTTTCAACAGTCACGCAAGTCCTACATCTGGGCAGGACATCAAAAATTAATCATTACTCAGGCTGTTCCTCTGCACGGAAATCTTTAGTAAAAGGCGAAAGATTTGTACGATCTGCTGAGAAACTTGAGTTTATGGACACTGACAACAAGCAGAAGGGATCACACTACCTGTCATACAAATTTTAATCATGTTTCAACAGTTCACGTTATTGAAACGTTGATGCAATGTAAAGCTGAGTTGCATTTTGAAAACACCTGCAAAATGTACGTCTAAAGTTGAGTAAAAATGTGAGATATAATAGAATCATACACATGGGAATCATCCTAAGATATGCAATGCATCATGGGAGCGGCTGCTAGCCAAAGTCTACAACGTAGGTAAGATGCCAAAGGGGGGGGGGGGGTTGTATACTGATATTTTGACATGCGTGTGCACATTTATGTAAAACATAAAACATGCCAGACATGTGCATCACATTCTTATGAAAACATGTTTTGGCGTAAAAAAAATCTACCCTTTAAAAACCCGTGGTAGAGAAATGTGTGCTGTGCATCCCAGCCACGTCTAGTCCTTCTGGACTCTAATTTCCAAAAGTGAATGATTATTTCCTCTCCGTCAAAGAACCAGAAAAACAGAACGACAACTCACAATCCGTCTTCGTCGTAGCTCCTTTTTAAATCATTTCCCCAACTACCTCCAAGGCTGGATTACGGACCAGGCATGCCAGGAGAGTGCCCTGGGGCCCAGCACCACGATGGGCACCAAAAGGTCAGGGGTATTGTGTTCGCATATAGTAGGGATCCCCAATCATACCCTACAAGGGATGTGTATTCCACCCCCGCGTCGCGATGTAGGGCCCAAGGTAGTCTCTGTTGATGCGGGCACCCCAAACCACAATCTCGACTGATGCAGGGCCCCAAGCTACAGATGTCTCTGAATGTATGCGGGGGCCCCAAGCTACAGTCTCGACTGATGCAGAGCCCCAAGCTACAAAGTCTCTATTGAAGCGGGGCCCCAAGCTAGTCTCTACTGATGCAGGACCCCAAGCTACATGATTCAAAGTTGTGTTGTACTTTGTACTCGCCATCGAAAGCCCATGAAGATTGGAATAGCGTCGACGACGATGTTGGGTATTCTCATTAGTTTTACATTTAACAATGTTTAGTATCGTTTGCGTAGACTATCTGACGGGGCGGGGGGGGGGCAATGCACGTGCGTGCCCCGGGGCCCCCTCGTGGGTTAATCCGGCCGTGCCTACCTCGCACATACTTTAAAGTCATCCATTGGGCTATGTGTAACTGTATGAATATTACACAACGGGGCCCCTGCCGTGAAAGCATCAAGACATTTATATATGCTCATGATGCCCGGTTAGTAAAACACTACAGAAACTCAGTCTAGAGAATAACGAATGAGAATTCAGGTTTGACACGCATGTTTGTGAAACTACGAATCAGCGTGAGAATAGGCACCCTTCAAAATAGACTCATGAGAACAACATCTGTGCGTAACATGTCTGTGAATGTTCTCATTCATCCAGGTCATGGTTATCCAAAGGAGTTGAATCAAGTGCAACTGGACTTGGTGTATATCCGTGAAGACGTTTCGCCTCTCATCCAAGAGGCTTCCTTAGTTCGTGCCTTTCTGACTAGACGAAGCTAGTCTGACTCGCTGGTGATGAGACTCAGAATGTATCCTCTTGGAGTCGTTGTCAGAGCTATAGATGTCCATGGCTCTTTGTGCCCCGATGTTTACCAACGCCCGTCGCTAACAGAGCCATAGATATGAGTGGCTCTTTTGTGTACCGATGTGTGGCCGCACGCGACGTTATCGGAGCTATTGATATGTGTGGCTCTCCTGTGCTCCGATGTCCAGCCTCGCCCGTCGCCTTCGGAGCTTATGGTTTGCATTTGTTTAGCAGCGACGGTCGTTGGGGGTGTTAGTTTCGAATTCATTATTCAGTAGTCATGGGAGTCGTTGGAGCCGTTAGTGACCGACTGTTGTTCTTGGAGACTCGGCTTCTTAAGTCTCCTGGGTAGAGATGAAAGGACGACATGTAAGTGGGAAATAGATGGTGTCGCAGACCCCCTCTCCTCTGTTGAGAGACTTTTTTTCCAGCTTCACATAGACGGCTTCCTTCACCCCTCTTTCAAAGCATCTATCCTCTCTGTCTAAAATGTGTATGTGTGTACCACGATTGGCAGTCATCAAGATACATTTCAATACCTAAATGTGTAGTTAGTTGCTTTGGATAACACGTACGATCCTGTGATACAAAAAACTACTGAGCAACAAATCGGTTGACAGAGTCTCGGACGCATTAAGGACTGCACTTAAATCAGGACAATGAGCTCTCGAGTATTTTCTTTCAACAGTCACGCAAGTCCTACATCTGGGCAGGACATCAAAAATTAATCATTACTCATGCTGTTCCTCTGCACGGAAATCTTTAGTAAAAGGCGAAAGATTTGTACGATCTGCTGAGAAACTTGAGTTTATGGACACTGACAACAAGCAGAAGGGATCACACTACCTGTCATACAAATTTTAATCATGTTTCAACAGTTCACGTTATTGAAACGTTGATGCAATGTAAAGCTGAGTTGCATTTTGAAAACACCTGCAAAATGTACGTCTAAAGTTGAGTAAAAATGTGAGATATAATAGAATCATACACATGGGAATCATCCTAAGATATGCAATGCATCATGGGAGCGGCTGCTAGCCAAAGTCTACAACGTAGGTAAGATGCCAAAGGGGGGGGGGGTTGTATACTGATATTTTGACATGCGTGTGCACATTTATGTAAAACATAAAACATGCCAGACATGTGCATCACATTCTTATGAAAACATGTTTTGGCGTAAAAAAAATCTACCCTTTAAAAACCCGTGGTAGAGAAATGTGTGCTGTGCATCCCAGCCACGTCTAGTCCTTCTGGACTCTAATTTCCAAAAGTGAATGATTATTTCCTCTCCGTCAAAGAACCAGAAAAACAGAACGACAACTCACAATCCGTCTTCGTCGTAGCTCCTTTTTAAATCATTTCCCCAACTACCTCCAAGGCTGGATTACGGACCAGGCATGCCAGGAGAGTGCCCTGGGGCCCAGCACCACGATGGGCACCAAAAGGTCAGGGGTATTGTGTTCGCATATAGTAGGGATCCCCAATCATACCCTACAAGGGATGTGTATTCCACCCCCGCGTCGCGATGTAGGGCCCAAGGTAGTCTCTGTTGATGCGGGCACCCCAAACCACAATCTCGACTGATGCAGGGCCCCAAGCTACAGATGTCTCTGAATGTATGCGGGGGCCCCAAGCTACAGTCTCGACTGATGCAGAGCCCCAAGCTACAAAGTCTCTATTGAAGCGGGGCCCCAAGCTAGTCTCTACTGATGCAGGACCCCAAGCTACATGATTCAAAGTTGTGTTGTACTTTGTACTCGCCATCGAAAGCCCATGAAGATTGGAATAGCGTCGACGACGATGTTGGGTATTCTCATTAGTTTTACATTTAACAATGTTTAGTATCGTTTGCGTAGACTATCTGACGGGGCGGGGGGGGGGGCAATGCACGTGCGTGCCCCGGGGCCCCCTCGTGGGTTAATCCGGCCGTGCCTACCTCGCACATACTTTAAAGTCATCCATTGGGCTATGTGTAACTGTATGAATATTACACAACGGGGCCCCTGCCGTGAAAGCATCAAGACATTTATATATGCTCATGATGCCCGGTTAGTAAAACACTACAGAAACTCAGTCTAGAGAATAACGAATGAGAATTCAGGTTTGACACGCATGTTTGTGAAACTACGAATCAGCGTGAGAATAGGCACCCTTCAAAATAGACTCATGAGAACAACATCTGTGCGTAACATGTCTGTGAATGTTCTCATTCATCCAGGTCATGGTTATCCAAAGGAGTTGAATCAAGTGCAACTGGACTTGGTGTATATCCGTGAAGACGTTTCGCCTCTCATCCAAGAGGCTTCCTTAGTTCGTGCCTTTCTGACTAGACGAAGCTAGTCTGACTCGCTGGTGATGAGACTCAGAATGTATCCTCTTGGAGTCGTTGTCAGAGCTATAGATGTCCATGGCTCTTTGTGCCCCGATGTTTACCAACGCCCGTCGCTAACAGAGCCATAGATATGAGTGGCTCTTTTGTGTACCGATGTGTGGCCGCACGCGACGTTATCGGAGCTATTGATATGTGTGGCTCTCCTGTGCTCCGATGTCCAGCCTCGCCCGTCGCCTTCGGAGCTTATGGTTTGCATTTGTTTAGCAGCGACGGTCGTTGGGGGTGTTAGTTTCGAATTCATTATTCAGTAGTCATGGGAGTCGTTGGAGCCGTTAGTGACCGACTGTTGTTCTTGGAGACTCGGCTTCTTAAGTCTCCTGGGTAGAGATGAAAGGACGACATGTAAGTGGGAAATAGATGGTGTCGCAGACCCCCTCTCCTCTGTTGAGAGACTTTTTTTCCAGCTTCACATAGACGGCTTCCTTCACCCCTCTTTCAAAGCATCTATCCTCTCTGTCTAAAATGTGTATGTGTGTACCACGATTGGCAGTCATCAAGATACATTTCAATACCTAAATGTGTAGTTAGTTGCTTTGGATAACACGTACGATCCTGTGATACAAAAAACTACTGAGCAACAAATCGGTTGACAGAGTCTCGGACGCATTAAGGACTGCACTTAAATCAGGACAATGAGCTCTCGAGTATTTTCTTTCAACAGTCACGCAAGTCCTACATCTGGGCAGGACACCAAAAATTAATCATTACTCATGCTGTTCCTCTGCACGGCAATCTTTAGTAAAAGGCGAAAGATTTGTACGATCTGCTGAGAAACTTGAGTTTATGGACACTGACAACAAGCAGAAGGGATCACACTACCTGTCATACAAATTTTAATCATGGTTCAACAGTTCACGTTATTGAAACGTTGATGCAATGTAAAGCTGAGTTGCATTTTGAAAACACCTGCAAAATGTACGTCTAAAGTTGAGTAAAAATGTGAGATATAATAGAATCATACACATGGGAATCATCCTAAGATATGCAATGCATCATGGGAGCGGCTGCTAGCCAAAGTCTACAACGTAGGTAAGATGCCAAAGGGGGGGGGGGTTGTATACTGATATTTTGACATGCGTGTGCACATTTATGTAAAACATAAAACATGCCAGACATGTGCATCACATTCTTATGAAAACATGTTTTGGCGTAAAAAAAATCTACCCTTTAAAAACCCGTGGTAGAGAAATGTGTGCTGTGCATCCCAGCCACGTCTAGTCCTTCTGGACTCTAATTTCCAAAAGTGAATGATTATTTCCTCTCCGTCAAAGAACCAGAAAAACAGAACGACAACTCACAATCCGTCTTCGTCGTAGCTCCTTTTTAAATCATTTCCCCAACTACCTCCAAGGCTGGATTACGGACCAGGCATGCCAGGAGAGTGCCCTGGGGCCCAGCACCACGATGGGCACCAAAAGGTCAGGGGTATTGTGTTCGCATATAGTAGGGATCCCCAATCATACCCTACAAGGGATGTGTATTCCACCCCCGCGTCGCGATGTAGGGCCCAAGGTAGTCTCTGTTGATGCGGGCACCCCAAACCACAATCTCGACTGATGCAGGGCCCCAAGCTACAGATGTCTCTGAATGTATGCGGGGGCCCCAAGCTACAGTCTCGACTGATGCAGAGCCCCAAGCTACAAAGTCTCTATTGAAGCGGGGCCCCAAGCTAGTCTCTACTGATGCAGGACCCCAAGCTACATGATTCAAAGTTGTGTTGTACTTTGTACTCGCCATCGAAAGCCCATGAAGATTGGAATAGCGTCGACGACGATGTTGGGTATTCTCATTAGTTTTACATTTAACAATGTTTAGTATCGTTTGCGTAGACTATCTGACGGGGCGGGGGGGGGGGGCAATGCACGTGCGTGCCCCGGGGCCCCCTCGTGGGTTAATCCGGCCGTGCCTACCTCGCACATACTTTAAAGTCATCCATTGGGCTATGTGTAACTGTATGAATATTACACAACGGGGCCCCTGCCGTGAAAGCATCAAGACATTTATATATGCTCATGATGCCCGGTTAGTAAAACACTACAGAAACTCAGTCTAGAGAATAACGAATGAGAATTCAGGTTTGACACGCATGTTTGTGAAACTACGAATCAGCGTGAGAATAGGCACCCTTCAAAATAGACTCATGAGAACAACATCTGTGCGTAACATGTCTGTGAATGTTCTCATTCATCCAGGTCATGGTTATCCAAAGGAGTTGAATCAAGTGCAACTGGACTTGGTGTATATCCGTGAAGACGTTTCGCCTCTCATCCAAGAGGCTTCCTTAGTTCGTGCCTTTCTGACTAGACGAAGCTAGTCTGACTCGCTGGTGATGAGACTCAGAATGTATCCTCTTGGAGTCGTTGTCAGAGCTATAGATGTCCATGGCTCTTTGTGCCCCGATGTTTACCAACGCCCGTCGCTAACAGAGCCATAGATATGAGTGGCTCTTTTGTGTACCGATGTGTGGCCGCACGCGACGTTATCGGAGCTATTGATATGTGTGGCTCTCCTGTGCTCCGATGTCCAGCCTCGCCCGTCGCCTTCGGAGCTTATGGTTTGCATTTGTTTAGCAGCGACGGTCGTTGGGGGTGTTAGTTTCGAATTCATTATTCAGTAGTCATGGGAGTCGTTGGAGCCGTTAGTGACCGACTGTTGTTCTTGGAGACTCGGCTTCTTAAGTCTCCTGGGTAGAGATGAAAGGACGACATGTAAGTGGGAAATAGATGGTGTCGCAGACCCCCTCTCCTCTGTTGAGAGACTTTTTTTCCAGCTTCACATAGACGGCTTCCTTCACCCCTCTTTCAAAGCATCTATCCTCTCTGTCTAAAATGTGTATGTGTGTACCACGATTGGCAGTCATCAAGATACATTTCAATACCTAAATGTGTAGTTAGTTGCTTTGGATAACACGTACGATCCTGTGATACAAAAAACTACTGAGCAACAAATCGGTTGACAGAGTCTCGGACGCATTAAGGACTGCACTTAAATCAGGACAATGAGCTCTCGAGTATTTTCTTTCAACAGTCACGCAAGTCCTACATCTGGGCAGGACACCAAAAATTAATCATTACTCAGGCTGTTCCTCTGCACGGAAATCTTTAGTAAAAGGCGAAAGATTTGTACGATCTGCTGAGAAACTTGAGTTTATGGACACTGACAACAAGCAGAAGGGATCACACTACCTGTCATACAAATTTTAATCATGGTTCAACAGTTCACGTTATTGAAACGTTGATGCAATGTAAAGCTGAGTTGCATTTTGAAAACACCTGCAAAATGTACGTCTAAAGTTGAGTAAAAATGTGAGATATAATAGAATCATACACATGGGAATCATCCTAAGATATGCAATGCATCATGGGAGCGGCTGCTAGCCAAAGTCTACAACGTAGGTAAGATGCCAAAGGGAGGAGCTGTATACTGATATTTTGACATGCGTGTGCACATTTATGTAAAACATAAAACATGCCAGACATGTGCATCACATTCTTATGAAAACATGTTTTGGCGTAAAAAAAATCTACCCTTTAAAAACCCGTGGTAGAGAAATGTGTGCTGTGCATCCCAGCCACGTCTAGTCCTTCTGGACTCTAATTTCCAAAAGTGAATGATTATTTCCTCTCCGTCAAAGAACCAGAAAAACAGAACGACAACTCACAATCCGTCTTCGTCGTAGCTCCTTTTTAAATCATTTCCCCAACTACCTCCAAGGCTGGATTACGGACCAGGCATGCCAGGAGAGTGCCCTGGGGCCCAGCACCACGATGGGCACCAAAAGGTCAGGGGTATTGTGTTCGCATATAGTAGGGATCCCCAATCATACCCTACAAGGGATGTGTATTCCACCCCCGCGTCGCGATGTAGGGCCCAAGGTAGTCTCTGTTGATGCGGGCACCCCAAACCACAATCTCGACTGATGCAGGGCCCCAAGCTACAGATGTCTCTGAATGTATGCGGGGGCCCCAAGCTACAGTCTCGACTGATGCAGAGCCCCAAGCTACAAAGTCTCTATTGAAGCGGGGCCCCAAGCTAGTCTCTACTGATGCAGGACCCCAAGCTACATGATTCAAAGTTGTGTTGTACTTTGTACTCGCCATCGAAAGCCCATGAAGATTGGAATAGCGTCGACGACGATGTTGGGTATTCTCATTAGTTTTACATTTAACAATGTTTAGTATCGTTTGCGTAGACTATCTGACGGGGCGGGGGGGGGGGGCAATGCACGTGCGTGCCCCGGGGCCCCCTCGTGGGTTAATCCGGCCGTGCCTACCTCGCACATACTTTAAAGTCATCCATTGGGCTATGTGTAACTGTATGAATATTACACAACGGGGCCCCTGCCGTGAAAGCATCAAGACATTTATATATGCTCATGATGCCCGGTTAGTAAAACACTACAGAAACTCAGTCTAGAGAATAACGAATGAGAATTCAGGTTTGACACGCATGTTTGTGAAACTACGAATCAGCGTGAGAATAGGCACCCTTCAAAATAGACTCATGAGAACAACATCTGTGCGTAACATGTCTGTGAATGTTCTCATTCATCCAGGTCATGGTTATCCAAAGGAGTTGAATCAAGTGCAACTGGACTTGGTGTATATCCGTGAAGACGTTTCGCCTCTCATCCAAGAGGCTTCCTTAGTTCGTGCCTTTCTGACTAGACGAAGCTAGTCTGACTCGCTGGTGATGAGACTCAGAATGTATCCTCTTGGAGTCGTTGTCAGAGCTATAGATGTCCATGGCTCTTTGTGCCCCGATGTTTACCAACGCCCGTCGCTAACAGAGCCATAGATATGAGTGGCTCTTTTGTGTACCGATGTGTGGCCGCACGCGACGTTATCGGAGCTATTGATATGTGTGGCTCTCCTGTGCTCCGATGTCCAGCCTCGCCCGTCGCCTTCGGAGCTTATGGTTTGCATTTGTTTAGCAGCGACGGTCGTTGGGGGTGTTAGTTTCGAATTCATTATTCAGTAGTCATGGGAGTCGTTGGAGCCGTTAGTGACCGACTGTTGTTCTTGGAGACTCGGCTTCTTAAGTCTCCTGGGTAGAGATGAAAGGACGACATGTAAGTGGGAAATAGATGGTGTCGCAGACCCCCTCTCCTCTGTTGAGAGACTTTTTTTCCAGCTTCACATAGACGGCTTCCTTCACCCCTCTTTCAAAGCATCTATCCTCTCTGTCTAAAATGTGTATGTGTGTACCACGATTGGCAGTCATCAAGATACATTTCAATACCTAAATGTGTAGTTAGTTGCTTTGGATAACACGTACGATCCTGTGATACAAAAAACTACTGAGCAACAAATCGGTTGACAGAGTCTCGGACGCATTAAGGACTGCACTTAAATCAGGACAATGAGCTCTCGAGTATTTTCTTTCAACAGTCACGCAAGTCCTACATCTGGGCAGGACACCAAAAATTAATCATTACTCATGCTGTTCCTCTGCACGGAAATCTTTAGTAAAAGGCGAAAGATTTGTACGATCTGCTGAGAAACTTGAGTTTATGGACACTGACAACAAGCAGAAGGGATCAAACTACCTGTCATACAAATTTTAATCATGTTTCAACAGTTCACGTTATTGAAACGTTGATGCAATGTAAAGCTGAGTTGCATTTTGAAAACACCTGCAAAATGTACGTCTAAAGTTGAGTAAAAATGTGAGATATAATAGAATCATACACATGGGAATCATCCTAAGATATGCAATGCATCATGGGAGCGGCTGCTAGCCAAAGTCTACAACGTAGGTAAGATGCCAAAGGGAGGAGCTGTATACTGATATTTTGACATGCGTGTGCACATTTATGTAAAACATAAAACATGCCAGACATGTGCATCACATTCTTATGAAAACATGTTTTGGCGTAAAAAAAATCTACCCTTTAAAAACCCGTGGTAGAGAAATGTGTGCTGTGCATCCCAGCCACGTCTAGTCCTTCTGGACTCTAATTTCCAAAAGTGAATGATTATTTCCTCTCCGTCAAAGAACCAGAAAAACAGAACGACAACTCACAATCCGTCTTCGTCGTAGCTCCTTTTCATACCATGTCACCGCTTACCAAAAGGGGTATTGTGTTCCCATATAGTACGGCTCCCCAGTCACACCCTACAAGGGACGTGTATTCCAACCTCGCGTTGCAATGTAGGGCTCAAGACAGTCTCTGTTGATGTAGGCACCCCAAGCTACAGTCTCTGCTGATGCAGAGCCTCATGCTACGTGATTCAAAATTGAGTATCGTCTACTCCTTCTGGACTCTAATTTCCAAAAGTGAATGTCCTCTCCATCAACGAACCAGAAAAACAGGACGACAACTCACAATCCGTCTTGGTCGTAGCCCTTTTTTATACCATTTCACCGTCTACCTCGCACATACTTTAAAGTCATCCATTGGGCTATGTGTAACTGTATGAATATTACACAACGGGGCCCCTGCCGTGAAAGCATCAAGACATTTATATATGCTCATGATGCCCGGTTAGTAAAACACTACAGAAACTCAGTCTAGAGAATAACGAATGAGAATTAAGGTTTGACACGCATGTTTGTGAAACTACGAACCAGCGTGAGATTAGGCACATTTAAAATAGACTTATAAAAGTAACGTCTGTGCGTACCACGACTTACAGTCATCAGTATACTTTTGAAAACCTAAATTTGTAGTTAGTCACTTTGGTTAACCCCGTAAGATACTGTGATACAGATGGTGCAGGCCATGACGAACTCCTTGACGTCCCTCCTCATAGTGGGCCACCAGAACCGTCGAGCTATGAAAGTGAAAGTGCGGTGGACTCCAGGGTGGCAAGCGAGCTGACTGGTGTGGCCCCATTTGAGGACCCGAGACCTCACTGAGTCCGGAACAAACAGTCGGCGAGGCGGCACGTTGCTCGGGGCTGGACTGGAGCGCAAGGCGCGCTTGACCACCGTTTCAAGGCCCCAGGTCACCACGCCAACGACCTTGGTCTCAGGGAGGACGGGACTTGGTTCCACCGTTACAGGTTCCTTAAGGTGTTGACGAGACAGAGCATCTGCCTTGGTGTTGCGGGAGCCAGGACGATAAGTCAGTGTGAGGTCGAACCGACTGAGGAAGCTGGCCCACCGTGCCTGCCGACCATTGAGACGTTTGGTTGCCCGGATGAACGTCAGGTTCTTATGATCAGTCCAGATGGTAAATGGATGCTCTGCCCCCTCCAGCCAATGGCGCCATTCCTCAAGTGCAGCCACTACAGCGAGAAGCTCCCGATTACCAACATCGTAGTTCTCCTCGGCGGGAAGGAACCGGCGGGAGAAGAACGCGCAAGGATGAACCTTCTGGTCGGCCTCTGATCGTTGGGAGAGCACAGCCCCCAATCCGGTGTCCGAAGCGTCCACCTCAACTATGAACTGCCTCTTGGGATCGGGATGGAGTAGGACGGGGGCACTGGTGAACCTCTCCTTGAGCGACAGAAATGCAGAGCGAGCAGCTGGGGACCAGACGAACGGCTGAGAGGGGGAGGTTAGACGGGTGAGGGGTTCTGCTACAGAGCTGTAGTTTCGGACGAACCTCCTGTAAAAGTTCGCGAACCCGAGGAAGCTCTGCAGTTCCTTACGTGACTTAGGATCCGGCCATTCCACCACCGCTTTGATCTTGCGAGGATCAGCTCGAGTCTTGCCTCCCTCCACGATAAAACCTAAGTAGTCCACTGACTCAGAATGGAACAGGCATTTCTCAGCCTTGACGAACAGCCGGTTACGAAGGAGGCGTTCGAGAACCTGCCGCACGTGCTGGACATGCTCCTCGAGGGACCTGGAGAAGATGAGGATGTCATCAAGGTAGACGACAACGAATTGGTCGAGCATGTCGCGAAGGATGTCATTCATGAGTGCCTGGAACACCGCCGGGGCGTTGGTGAGGCCGAACGGCATTACCAGGTACTCATAATGACCACGGGGAGTCTTAAAGGCTGTCTTCCACTCGTCCCCTTTCCGGATCCGAACGAGATGGTAGGCGTTCCGGAGATCCAGCTTAGTGAAGACAGTCGCCTGGGTCAGGGGTTCGAGGGTGGAGCTCATCAGAGGCAGGGGGTATTTATTCTTGATGGTGATGTCGTTGAGTTGGCGATAATCAATGCAGGGTCGGAGACCACCATCCTTCTTCTTAACGAAAAAGAAACCAGCTGCCACCTGGGAGGATGAGGGTCGGATGAGCCCTGCCGCCAACGATTCTGAAATGTAATCGTCCATAGCAGCCTTCTCGGGGATGGAAAGGCTGTAAAGACGACTGCTAGGGAGAGAGGCCCCAGGACGGAGGTTGATAGCACAATCATATGGCCGATGCGGAGGGAGAGACTGAGCCCGCGTCTTGCTGAAGACCTCCCCGAGATCATGATACTCGGGAGGAACAGAGGAAAGATCGGGAGGAGGGGCAATCGGAACAGTCTGGACTGCTGGACCAGGTGCGGCCTGAAGACACCGGGCGTGACAGGAGGAGCTCCACTCCAAAATGTTACCAGACGACCAAGCAATGTGTGGCTCATGCTGAGCCAACCAGGGACGCCCCAAGATCACAGGAACTAAGGGAGACTGGATGACGAAGAACTGAAGGCTCTCCACATGGTTTCCAGCAATAGTGAGAGACACGGGACAGGACTGTCGGGTAACACTGGCCAGGCGGCGCTCATCCAGAGCAAAGGCCTCTATTGGCCTCTCCAATTCCTCACATGGAATGTTAGCTTGAGCAGCAAACGTAGAGTCCAAGAAACACCCATCAGCTCCCGAATCGATGAGTGCGCCTACAGTGAGCCGCTGGTCTGCCCAAGCCAGGGTAACGCTCACAAGATGGTTAGCCGGAGCAGGATGGCGGGAACAGGAAAGACGGCTCACTAGGATCTCCCGGGGTCCCAGTGAGCCTAATCTTTTGGCCGCGTAGGACACTCGCTGATCCGGTGTCCCTTAAGACCGCAGTAAAGACAGAGACCTGCCTTGAACCGGGCCTCACGTTCAGCGGGAGTCAGTCGTGTACGCCCAAGCTGCATAGGTTCCTCCTCTGTCACTGTCTGGGAGGAGGAGAGGCTTGCCACAGGGGAAGTGGAGTGCGACGAAGAAGAGCCCCCTTCGGAAGCTCTGGATGGCTGAGAGGTAGAAACGGTTCCCCGTAGACCTCGCTCGCGCCTTCTCTCGCGGAGACGTCCATCGATGCGGATGGCAAGGCTGATAAGGTCGTCGAGAGAGGTAGGATCCTCCCGGGTGGCTAGCTGATCCTTGACGGCATCGCTGAGGCCCCTACGGAAGGTTACCCGAAGTGACTGGTCGTTCCAGCCACTCTCAGCCGCAGCCAGCCTGAACTCGACTGAGTAGTCAGTGACACTGCCACTGCCCTGCTGGATCCTGCTCAATCGGACACCCGGATCCTGACCTTACACTGGATGATGGAATACCTTCCGAAGCTCAGCCACAAAGTCATCGTAGGAAGAGCAGAAACTGGCCCCCATGGACCAGGAAGCAGTGGCCCACTGAGCAGCGCGGCCAGTCAGCAGGTTAGTCACGTAAGCAACTTTTGCAGCATCTGTGGTGAACCCCCTGGAATGGTGGGCGAAGACAAGCTCACACTGCATGATGAACGTGGCACAGGTCTCAAAGTTGCCATCAAAAGGCCTGGGATTGGAGATACTGGGCTCCCGGAAATCCGAAACATAAACGGTAGGATTGTCTAAGGCAACGGCTGCGGGCACTGCTGGAGGAGGGGCGGCCGGAACTGGTGGGACAGCTGGCTGGATGGTGATAGCCGCTGTGAGAGTTTGCAACTGCTTAAGAACCTCCTCTTGTTGGCTCGCGAGCGCCGCTTGCTGGGCCGAAAGAGAATCCACCGAAGCCTGGAGGGGTTGCACCTGAGCCCGGAGGCCCTGCATGGCAACAGCGGCCTCTTGTAGTTGCTGGCCGTGGGAGGCTGTAAGCTGAATCTGCTTATAGAGAGCAGCCTGGACAGGATTGGCGTCTGGGTTGTCTGGGTTCATAGTGAAGGCGAGTTCGTACTGTTAAGGTTTGTAGAACGAACCCAATAGCGACAACACAAGACAAAGTAAAGCACCAACCTGGCAGGACTCGTAGAGGAGAGCCGGCCGGGCCTGGACAGAAGGGGGAGGCGCTTCAGGCGGAACTTGAGAATAGCTTCTTAAAAATGGGAAAACGTAAACTGCCCCCTTAATCCGAAAAGGAAAAAAAGTAAACTGCTCCTTTAAAGTCCGAAAGGGAAAAAACGTAAACTGCTCCTTTAAAGTCCGAAAGGGAAAAAAACACAAACTGCTCCTTTAAAGTCCGAAAGGGGAAAAAACACAAACTGCTCCTTTAAGGTAGAAGTCCAACCGAGTAATAAGATCCACAGTGAGAGGGGAGAAATTAGAATATCAAAAACTTGATCTCAACTAGAAAATCACGATGGGAAAATCCAATGGGGAAAACACAAAGAGAGTTCTTCTCCGAACAAGCTCTCAAGGAGAACTGACACAAGGGAATAATCAAACAAGCAAAAACACGGAGAATACTACAATCTGTACTCCACCGGGAGACACAGAAATGTCACAAAACTCGAGACGAAGAATTTACTCACGGGACTGTTCAGGACGAACTCGCGACGAGTTCTGGAAAGCAAACAAACTTATACTAGAGTGGTAAACGAGTAGGCAGGCTGCAGGTGTTTCAGACGCGCCCCTCCCCCGCTCTCATTGCTGGTTGCCAGGTTGGTCAACAGACCGAGCCCTAACACTTATAACGCTACTTTTTGGAAAGATTTTGCTCAATACATTCATTGTAACATTCTGTCCAATTTTCATTACTCTACAAGGATGTGCTGTTTGGTTTCTATGATGTATGCATTTCAGAACAAAAACAATATTATTTTGTAAATTTTTCCATTATTCTAGCAAAATTTCACATTCACAAAAGTAAATGTTCTAACAGAAAATCTTTATTCAGTTTTTTTTAGAAATGAAGTGCAACAACACATACAAACTACTCAGCACTCTGCAAACCCCAAAGCCGTAAAAACTATTGACGTGTGTAAACTATATAATTGTCTGAACTGCTGAACCGCTCTTTATTTTATTTCTATTTTGTTCTTTTTTTTATTCCTTTTTCTTTCATCTTATATTTTATTTACCTCATAACCCCTGGCATATATATCTGTATATGTTGGTGTTGATTGATTGATGTCATTTAATCTTCAAATTTATAAATAAAATTTGTTGAAAATATTATTATTATTATGTCGTTTATTCTTCCATACAAAATCACAAAGCAAGCAACATGGTGCTGCTCCAACAAACCTCGTTCTCGCTCCGCCCTGTCAACCCAAAAACCCTTTCTTAAAGGGCCCGTGTCTACCCAACATAGAACGTCAATCAGTTATGGTAAATTGTGCCCATATAGTCCGCTACATACGTCCCCCCAGAATTCACCATAATAAAAAAAAGTCAATGTGGAGGGGGGCGGATGGCCCGGGGTGCTTACAGGAGGGGCCTTAAGGACCCTGCGGCGGCGTGGGGTAGGCCGAGTGATAGAGGAACCTTAGGGGCCTTGTTGGGGGGTGGGGGCAGAGTAGGAGGGCGCCCCCGCCGTGGAGCTGGGCAAGTTCGTGAGGACCGGGAACTCAGCGAGAAGCCGGAGAAAATCGTCTGCAGCGGAGAGCATGCTAGACAGTCTGATGGAATCCGCTCCGCTGAGGGTACACCCATATGAGTAGAAAGTGACAGCGTCAATCAAGCGATGGTTGTTGACATCCACCTGCAGCCCATAGGCGCATAGGAAATCCACGCCGAGGAGAGGGACGGCCAGTTTTGCCGTGACAAAGTCGCAACCGAACCGCTGTCCTCCGAAATACAGCTCCACGTACCTAGTGCCATAAGTGCGGATGGGGCTGCCGTTAGCGGCTTCCATGGGGGGGGGGGCATATTCGCAGGACAGGATGTCCATTCCTGATGCGGGCAGAACGCTCCTCCGCGCGCCCGTGTCGCACAGGAACCGCCCGGAAATGGTGTCTTTGATGAAGAGCAGCCTGCCAGTTCAGCCGACGAACGTGGCCCCGGCGTTTCCCGCCGAGCTGAAACTACATGGAGATTGGCACCACTTGGCCTTGGGTCCAAACTTTGCGTGGTAAAAACACAGGCTGTGGTCCTGCCGCCGTTGAGGAGCTGCTGCTGCGGCGGTGGCGACTGTTGTGTCACCAGGCGGTGGTGGAAATGTTTGGGCGGGAAAAAGCACGGCCGCGTAGTGTTGTTGACCAGCCAGGAAAATTTGATCAGCCTCCTCGGCCAGAGCACGACAATCAGTGATGGCGGTGTTGGCTATTGCAGCCTGTACCTGAGGAGGCAGCTGTCACAGAAACAGTTGGACGAAGAGGAAGACGGGTTTGTGCTCTCCCAGGAGATCCAGCATCCTGTCCATGAGTTCAGACGGCTTACTGTCACCGAGGCCTTGTAGAGCGAAAAGCCGGCTGGCCCGCTCTGCGTCAGAAAGTTCAAAAGTTTTCAACAGGTGAGCCTTGAGTGTCTCGTATTTATCCTGCTGCGGAGGATTTTTGAGGCGACTCACCACTCTGGTTGCTGTTGAACTGCCGAAAGCCGACACCACAATCCAAGTTATAACACAAAATAACAAATATGCATATTAAATGATTTTACAGAAATGGCTCTAACAGGGTCCCTCAAGACTTCTACTACTACTACTTTCGGCGGATCCTCCGTTTCCATTTCTTTCTGTCTTCTGCGTCTTCCTCTTGTCACATCTGCATGTCTTCCCTCACCACATCTATAAACCTCCTCTTTGGCCTTCCTCTTTTCCTCTTCCCTGGCAGTTCCATATTCAGCACCCTTCTCCCAATATACCCAGTTTCTCTCCTCCACACATGTCCAGACCATCTCAATCTCGCCCCTCTTGATGAAATATTGCCCCTGATAGGTTTTACATGATGCCTGAAGGGGGGAGGGCAAACATTTTATGATATTGTTGTTGGAATGTTATGCTTGCCCACAAAATCAGACTTGATGATGCAATCATAAAAATCTGGCTGTTAGACGAAGTTAAGGTGATTAGATTTATATCTAAAATACTGATTTTTTTAATAAGTTGTTGAAAAGGTTATATAACATGACCCAGTGTTGTAGTCGAGTCACTAAACCTCGAGTCCGAGTCAAGTCTCGAGTCCCCAGTGTTCGAGTCCGAGTCCGATTCCCCAAAGAAGAGTCCGAGTCGAGTCCACGTCAAGTCCCCATTCCGAGTTCGAGTAATCAAGGTTGAGTCTGAGTCGAGTTCCAAGATGGGCTCCAGTGCTCCAATCTGGCACCGTAAAAAAGCTATTGGGTGATCAATGTTACAGTATTAATGTAGCTATCAATATCTTATGCCAAATTATTAGGGCCTACTACAAAAAAACCCCAAAAAAGTCTTTATCAATTAACAAGTCCGAGTCCTCATCTCCAACTTCCGAGTCCGAATGCAGTCAATGCTCGAGTCCAAGTCCAAGTCATCAGTGCTCAAGTCCAAGTCAAGTCTCGAGTCCTGAAAATCAGCACTCGAGTGTACTACAACACTGACTAGTAAAAATAAAATCCACTTTCATTTGACTTTGTCTTTAAAGATAAAAAAACATTCATTTTCATACGTTTCGAGTCAGTGCAAACATCGCAACGATTCCAGAATATCACTAAAAATAATTTTGTCTGTTCAATTTGAACATTGGTAGACCATGATTGGAGACTGAAAAGGGGAACATTGCATTGATGAACAAAATAGGGTCAAATATGATTTGACTATGATATGACTTTTTGACAGGTAATGAAAATGTATTGTCTACTGTACAAAGTATTTGTGAAGTTTTTCCCGGGTAAAAAAAAAAAGTTTTCCACATGTGGGAAAAAGGTATGTGATGTGACGTCAGACCTCTGACTCAGGCCATTATCCAAAGGAGTTGAATCAAGTGCAACTGGACTTGGTATATATCCGTGAAGACGTTTCGCCTCTCATCCAAGAGGCTTCCTCAGTTCGTGCCTTTCTGACTAGACCAAGCTAGTCTGACTGGCTGGTGATGAGACTCAGTATTTATCCTCTAGGAGTCGTTGTCAGAGCTATTGATATGCGTGGCTCTTTGTGGTCAGATCCTCTTGGATGAGAGGCGAAACGTCTTCACTGATATATACCAAGTCCTGCTGCACTTGATTCAACTCCTTTGGATAACCATGACCTGGATGAATGAGAACATTCACAGACACGACTCAGGCCCTTGGCTCTCACAGTTTCTCTTTTTGACCACCAGATGGTGATGACGTGGTACTTTATCGATGGGGATTGGGTTTTGTTTTTGGGGATTTTGAAAAGCAACGTTTATTTTTCCCTTAAACAGGGGTCGGATACCTTTACTATGAAAAGAGCAAACTTTAGCCGCCCCCCCCCCCAAAAAATCTGTCTTGAACTGCAAAACATATTTGAGCTTTATAATGAAGGTATTACAGCGTATTAAGGCAGCTGCTTTGGTTTGAATCCAGCCAGGGCCCCTTTGCTGTACGTTATCCCCTCTCTCTTGACTATCCCAGTCAAATAAAAGTGTAAAATGCCAAAAAAACAATCGAATAAAATACCCTTTTTTGTGATTTTATTTTTCAACAAGTCATTGGGCGGCAGGCGGGGAGACACCACTACTGCTTCTAATAATAATGATGATAATAATAATGCCCAATGACTGCTGGAATGGGCTCCAGCATCCCCGCGACCCTGAGAGCAGGGTATGCGGTTAAGACGGATGGATGGATGGATGGCTTTTTATAATAAGTCACTGATGAAAAGACGAAGGCGGAGATGAAGGCGGTAGAGTTGAAGATGCTAAAATTTTCGTTGTGAGTGAGGAAAAGGGACAGGATTAGGAACGAAATTAGAGGGGCAGCTCACGTTGGAAGGTTTGGAGATAGATGTTGCAGATTTTGTGTTCCTGCTATTACGATTATCATCATCATTATTATTATTCCATTCCATTATCCAAACCGCTTACCCTGCTTTCAGGGTCAAGGGGATGCTGGAGCCTATCCCAGCGGTCATTGGGTACTATTATTATCATTATTATTAGTAGTAGTGGTGGGGATAATAATTTAGGCCTGGGATTCTTGAAGCCTGTGTTGAGGGTCACAAGAAAAAAATGCACTCCTCAGAAATGCCAAGTAAAAGATTATATACGATCTAAAGAGAAACATGAGTTCATAAGCATTGGAAAAGAAGCGGAAGGGATCACCTTGGGTCGAACAGTTTTCACTGACGTCTCAAAGGTGAAAATTGACGGGGAAAATGTGTACTTTCGAAGATGCTTGTCTGGGAAACACGAACTATTACGAGAACAAGTACCTTTATAAACTACAATCGAAACATGCGCATTACGGCTAGCAGACATTAAAATAAGCGAGTTTCTATATGTTGCGAAAATTAATCACTTTCCATAACAATTCACTTTCATTTTTAACAAAAACTAATCTATAAGATGTTAAGCTACGTTTTAATAATATATATCGAGACCTCTAAATAACTGATTAACTTATTCTTGAACAATAGATGTGACCCCACCGTAAGGCGGGGCATCAAAAATTAATTGATACTCATAATGTTTCTCTCCACGGAAATCTTTAGTAAAAGGCGAAAGATTTATACGATCTGAAGAGAAACAAGAGCGTACTGTAGAACTGGGGATGACGCACGGACCAGATTCTCCGCCTTACGACTATACCTGACGGCTTAATAATCACTTTTTTTAACAACTATTTTGAATTTAAATTATACTGTTTGAATAACTTCAGAACATAACGTCAATGCCGAATATTGTGGTGGTCTAATTATATTATTTGTAAATTCCTTTACTCTGACGCTTTGCATTCTGGGAAGGGTGCTAATATCTTATTGATCGTCTCTACTATTAAAAGTTTAGCCCTCTCACCGTGGTGAACTGGATCTATTGGATGTTATATTGTAGTCATAGATGAGTTGAAAGCAAAACACAAGCGCTTGACTTTACTAGTTTGCTTTTTAAGCTTCGTATAATTCAAGGTTCACGCATGAGCAGAGTAAACTGTCTTTGGTCTGAATAACTCCTCCTAACAGTGCATAAGGGACTGATCCGTGTACGGACTACCAACTATTTTTCATCCATGTTTTATACCGTATAATTGTCGCTGCGTTTTCTATCCTGATTAATTTTGCGTTTCCTAGTCAGCCTATTGTTTACACAAAGCGTCGTGTGCGTGCACATGATTACCCTTTACGGAGACGTTACGACTGCACCTGCGTAGTGTGGCAGAGCCTCGCAGATGGTCATGGATACATCTAATAATGCATTACATTGGACAGGTTGCAAACCTTCGTCTCTTGCAGAGATGCAGATATAACTTAAATCTATGTTTTTCGTGGACACAAAAACATGGACACATTTGTACAGGCAATAATTAAAAGAGTGCCAACTTTACATGGATTAATTAGATAACAGAGCGTTTAGTCTGAGAACAAAACCACCCGTGAAGTGCCTTTGCAGGTCGTCCTCATGCAGTCCGCAGGAAGGTTGGCTGGTTGTATTATATCTAACATTACAGTCAGTCTTACAACTGCCTCTAATTCAAATCCACGGAGAGTTGGCCGTAACGGCGAGTTATAACTAATGTTAAACAAACTACTGTCTACTTAACAAGCTTAAAACTAAAGATGATTTTATATTTAATCAATGACAAAGTCAAACTAATCAGCCTGTTCATGAAACAGGTTCGAAAAATACTGCACACATTAAGTTTGGTCTACAAAACACTGGTACTCAGATTAAACTAAAATAAATATATATACAGTGCCTCGCAAAAGTATTCAACCCAGTCATCACTCATTTCTGGATTAGAAAAGATATTCACACATCTGTTCCTGAACAATATTATTTTTGTGAACCCATAAGCTCTAACAGCATGTTCCCAAAGCCAAAATAAGTTATGTTTCGCTGACTTTTTATTAATGAATTAAAAACTAAAATATAGTGTTCGCATAAGTATTCAACCCCTTTGTGCTCTGAAAGCTCCAAGTTTACACAAATGAAAAATTATTCCTAAAACAAACTCAGGCAAACAGAATTGGATATAATTAATGGGAACCTGTAAAATATCAAAGTAACGGTCTCGTTTATGGGTATATAAAGCACTCTGTGTAAAGTTCATTAGCCGGGCGTGAACTCCATCAGAAAATGAAGACAGAGCAGCATAATACTGAAGTAAGAGACAAAGTGATTAAAATGCAGAAGGCGGGAAAGGGATACAAAACAATATCCAAGTCTTTGGATGTCCCACAAAATACTATTGGATCCATTGTCAGTAAGTCGAAGCTGTATCACACCACTGTGATGTCTTGAGTTGATTCAGTTGGAAGGACAGTAGGGGGAGCTAGAGGACAAGATAGGATGTAAGTGACTGTAAGAAGGGAGAAGGAGTTTGACGTGGGTTGTTCAAGTAAAGAAGCGTATGCTAACAGACGTGTCTTCGAGTGGTCCCTTAGCAACACAACATATTGGCGACGATGGCTGTGAATGTGAACCCAATGACGCCTTTCCTCATGTCTCCGGGTGAGCCTTCGATAAGCTTTTCAAGCTGGCTACGTGCTTTTGAAAATTATCTGCTAGCTTCGGCGGAGAAAATGTCGGAAGCTAGAATGCGCGCGCTTCTCATCCATAGCCTCGGTGCTGAGGGGCAGAGACTATTTTACACACTGACTTGCGAAAATGAATCTTATGATGCAACGGTAGCTGCACTGACGAAGTTTTTCGTTCCTGCTGTTAACGTGGTGGCTGAAAGATACAAGTTTAGACAAGGGAGTCAGCATCACGGAGAATCAGTGGCACAGTACGTGTCCGCGCTGAGAGAACTCGCTGCTACGTGCGACTTTAAAACGTTTGAGGGTTACATGCTACGGGACCAGTTGGTGGAAAAGACTAACTCCAATCGGATAAGAGAGCGTTTGCTGCTGGAGGTGCCCCAACTCTGGAAAAAGCTGTGACTATTGCTGGACTAACTGAATCCATCACACCTAATGCTAAAATCATGGACCGGGGAACTGCGGCTGCAGCACCGCCCGCGGCAGCTGTGGGCGTGCAGCCGGTGGACAACCAGGGGACCGCCAGCGTCCACGAGAAACAACGCCAAGAGACAAGGGCTAAGATGATTCAGATGTGGAGCACTCGACCATAAAGCTTCCTACCCATCTTGCCGCGCCAGGACGGCCCGTTGTAATAACTGCAGGAAACAGGGGCATTTTGCAAAGGTGTGTAGGGGGCCAAAGAGAGTAAGTGAAATTACAGATGATGTGGAACAAGTAGAGAGCACTGTGCCTGAAGTGACTATATTAAATGTAGATACTGTAGCTCGCACTGGGAATAAAATAATGGGCACAGTACAGATAGCTGTTGAGGGGCAGACAACACAAAATGTGGAACTTACGCTGGACACGGGCTCTGCCGTTTCAGTCCTTCCCAATGCAATGTTAATGCAACTTTTCCCAAACGCCCCACTGAATACACTGACACTGAAACTTGTGAGTTACGGAGGCAATCCTATTCCTGCGAGTGGAACTCTACATGCCACGGTGTCATACGCCAGTAAAAGTATGAGGAGTGAGATATATGTTATACACTTCGGCACGGCCATTCTAGGCAGAGACTTGTTTGCTGGACTTGATATGCAGTTAGTGAATGGTCAGGTTGCAAGTCAGACCTGCTCCCCAGTCACACGTCAACCAGATGCTGTTTCATCCATTTCAGAACAGGGCAATGGGGAGACACTTAGCTATGCAAAAGGATTTGTTCACAAAATCAAAGTGCGCACAGATGTGACCCCAATTCAGCAAAGACTGCGCCGCCTACCTTTTGCAGTGAAAGGTGCCGTTACGCAGGAGCTTGAGAAGTCTCAAAGACAGGACATTATAGAGCCTATCGAGTCATCAGAGTGGGTTTCCCCTATTGTAGTGACCGGAAAGAAAGAGGGAGCTATTAGGTTATGTGTGGACGTAAGGGAGCCTAATAAGGCTATAGTGGTGGACAGCTACCCTCTCCCACACATGGAGGAAATGTTTTCAGAGCTCAGAGGGGGAACTGTTTTCTCCACACTGGACCTGCAGAGAGCATATCATCAGGTGCTACTCCATGAGGACAGCAGAAATCTCACAGCTTTCATCACACACGAGGGTCTCTTCAGGTTTAACTGTGTCCCGTATGGACTGGCTTCAGGGCCTAGCTGCTTCCAGTGGATGATGACAACCATACTGAAAGACTTACCAGGGTGCCAATGCTACATGGATGATGTGATCATCCATGGGAAAATCAGGGAACAACATTATGCCCATCTCCGAGCAGTACTCCAGGCCATCAATGCATCAGGACTGAAACTGAACATGGCAAAGTGCAAATTCAGGCAGGAAGAGCTTGGCTCCCTGGGCCACAGGGTGTCAGCCCAGGAGATACAGCCAGACCCCTGTCATGTGGAGGCAGTGTTGCAGGCACCTGTCCCCAAGTATGCCTCTGGCCTCCGCTCCTTTCTGGGGCTCACTTCATGGTATGCAAAGTTCATTCCCAACTACTCCTCAGTGGTGCAGCCTATGCACAGCCTGTTGCGAGGAGATACTGCATATGTCTGGACCGCAAATGCACAGCAGAGCTTTGAAACAGTGAAACACTTGATTGTACAGTCCCGCGCTGACCTTGTTTGACCCTGATCTGCCCACCATCGTAACCACTGACCCTTCAGATTATGGGGTTGGGGATGTGCTGACTCAAATACACCCAGACAACTCCGAGAGAACAGTGGCATTCGCGTCACGCATGCTTTCATCAGCAGAGCGGAAGTACTCCACGGTGGAGAAAGCTTTTGGGGGTGTCTGGGCTACAGAGAAATGGAGGACCTACCTGTGGGCAGACGCTTCACGTTACGTACAGACCACAGCCCCCTCACTACACTACTCTCCTCTAAGGGGCTGGACAGAGCTGGTATGCGTATAGCTAGGTGGTCGGCTAGGTTGCATGCAGTACAGACCTGGCACAGAAAATGTCCCAGCTGACTGTCTGTCCAGGCTCCTGTTGCTAACTGCTGATCAGGGACAGGAGGACGAGCTGGAGGTGGTGGCACTCATCGGCAGCTTCTCAGCTGTGTCTGCAGATGAATTCAAGGAGGCCTGTCAGGCATGCCCTGTTCAGTCACAGCTGCGCAAGTTCATCGCCACAAGATGGCCACACTCACGTCTGGATCCAGCACTGACACCCTACTACAGACTGAGAGCAGAACTGTCCATAGTGGATGGATGGATGTGTCCTGCGTGGAGACCACCGTCTAAGGGTGCCACAGCAACTGCAGCCACAACTGATACGACTGGCTCACGAGACACATCAGGGCATCGTCAGAACGAAACAATGTCTCAGGGACCTCTACTGGTGGCCTGGGATGGATGCACAAGTCGAAGCCACAATCAAATCTTGCCTCACATGTCAGCAGCATGACAAGACAGCTGTTACACATACTATGCCTATGCAACCAGTTCCATTCCCAGACGCTGCATGGGAAAAAGTAGCAATAGACATTGTAGGCCCTTTTGAGTCCACAGCCCCTGGTTGCCGTTTTGCTATTACCCTCAGAGATTACTTTAGCAAGTGGCCTGAGTTTGCATTCATGTCCTAAGTTACTTCTGCATCAGTTATCCACCTCCTGTCTGCAGTGTTCAGCAGGAAAGGAAACCCAAAAGAGTTAATCTCAGACAATGGTAGTCAACTGATTTCACAGGAAATTGAATCTTTTCTCAAGGACATGGGAATTGCACACAAACGCTCCTCATTCTACTGCCCCCAGGCCAATGGGGAAATTGAGAGATTTAATCGATGTCTGAAGGATAGTCTACTGACTGTGAAAGTAGAATGAAAGGAGTGGACAGCATCAACCAGAGACTTCACTGCCCCGCCCCCCTTACAGCCTGATGGAACCCTACCCCCCCCCCTCTGGGTTCCCGGACGAATAGCTCTCTCCAACCCCCCCCCCCCCACACACACACACACACACCTGTAACATCTACAGTGTGCTTCACAGTTGACCATGTCAGAAGACAGCTGACGAGTTTAGAGGAAAAGGCGCCGGCTATAGACGTTGGCTATGCGCATATTTTAGTTGAAATGACTGCTGGGATAGGCTTCACCATCCCCGCGACCCTGAGTAGGATAAGCGGTTTGGATAATGGATGGATGGATGGATGTTAAAACATTTTTTATTCGTTGTTGAGAACGAAAGAATCACTTTATGCCTATAACTATGATAAACTAATCATAATGTTAAACCACACAGGGAGCCACTGGATAGGGTCAAAAGAAAAAAAAGTGTTCGAGCAAGATGTGGACTGGTGAGGAAAGCCACAGATAATCCTGCAATCACTGAAGGAGCTCCAGAGGTCAGTGGATGAAACTGGAGTAAATGTGCATGAGTCGATCATACCATGGGCTCTCCTCAAATCTGGCCTGTACAGGAGGGTGGCAAGAAAGAAGCCGTTGCTCAAAACTATACATATAAAAGCACACTTGGAGTTTGCTACCAAGCATGAGAGAGACCCAGTTAGGATGTGGGTAAAGGTTTTGTGGTCAGATGAGATGAAAGGTTTTTTTTTAACATGTCAAAAAATAACAAAATAAAATATATAGGCAGGAATACAAGAACAAATGGAAATAACTGTGAACATATTTTGCAAACTCTCTGTAACAACACAAGTAATAACTAGTTCAGGTTCGAAAAGGGTGTAGGATGAAGTAAAGAACTTTTCTGGTCCCACCCCTTTCTTATACATTATCAATCAAACCAAACCAAAACAAAACTTTCAAAACAAAACAAAAAGTGAAAAAAGGAAAGAAAGACCAATGCATAGAAATCAAAATAAACAAAACAGCACAAGTCAAACAAGACACCTTACACGTCAAGTATCGTGTTATGTTATCACCTCTTTGTTCATCCATCCTGTATCTGTTCAGTGTGTTATTTCTAAAGAATTATTTAAACTTCCTTGTTGACGAACACAGCTTCATTTCTTTTCTACAGTTGTTCCATAGATTGACTCCTTTATGGTTATACAATGAAGTTTTGCATTTGTCTTCACTAATTGTTTTTTTGAATATACATATTCCTCTGAGATCGTGTTTACTTTCCTTCATTTGGAACAACTTTTGGACACTGTTTGGTAACTGCTGATTTTTCACTCTGTACATGATTTGAATTGTTTTTAAGTCAACCAAATCCTTAAATTTTAGTGCTTTCAGTTTGATCAAGAGTGGGTTTGTAGGCTCTCTGTAAGTGGTTTTGTCTACAATTCTTATGGCTCTTTTTTAAGGATCTGTGTTTGTTTTATATGTGTTCCCCCACACTTCCACACAGTAGGTGATGTATGGAAGTATGAAAGAACAGTACAAGGTGTATAGCGCTGATGCAGGAGATCTTTGACTTTATATAATATTGCAATTGACTTTGATATTTTTGCTTTAATATACTTTATATGTGGCTTCCAACATAATTTGTTGTCTATTATTACTCCAAGAAATTTGATTTCTGACACTTTTTCAATTTCTACATTATTTATCATGACCGATTCCCACATATTATACATTTTGTTTTGCTTAGATTTAGTGTTAGTTTATTTGAATCAAACCAACTCTTTATTTTCTTCAATTAATTTCTTACTGTATCCAAAGATTGTTCCAAGTTGTCGCCACTGCAAAGTAGGTTTGTGTCATGTGCAAATAAAGTTGAGCTTTTTGGCCAAAACTCAAAGCGTCGTGTGGCGCAAACCTAACACTGCTCATGCCCTAAAAAACACCCTCCCTACAGTGAAGCATGGCAGTGGCAGGATAATACTATGGGGCTACTTTTCTTCTGCAGGCACTGGGAACCTTGTTCAAATTGAGGGAAAAATGGATGGAGCTAAATACAGGGAAATATTGGAAGAAAGCCTGTTGCAGTCTGCCATAAAACTGAACCTTGGGAGAAGGTTCACCTTCCAGCAGGACAATTACCCTAAGCACAAGGCTAAAGCAACAATGGCATGGCTCAGGAACAAAAAGGTGAACGTTTTGGAGTGGCCTAGTCAAAGTCCAGCCCTCAACCCCATTGAGAATCTGTGACACAGACTGAAAATCGCAATCCAAAGGCACCATCCCACAAACCTGGAAGACCTGTACAAATTCTGCCAAGAAGAACGGGAAAAAACTACTCCAGAAGAAAATGCAAAGCTTGTACATACTTGCCCAACGAGAATCATGGCTGTAATTGCAGCAAAAGGGTACTCTACTAAGCATTGATATGTGGGGGTTGAATATTTATGCAAGTGTTACGGACTAGTCGGGTCTAGGGTTTAAGGGTTAAGCACACAGTCTTAACCTGGAGTCTGTAGAAAAGATGAAAAAGGAGGGGAGAAAAGGAAAGAAGGACTGATTTCCAAGACTAAGAAACAGGCAGGAGGTGGGCTAACTTACCGAGGTAGCATGCTAGCAGTTAGCAGGCCCCTCCAACAAGGCCTTGGCCATATGGGTCTCAGCTCCCGTAAACGGCGGACTCCGTCTTGGCAGGTCAGTTCAGTTTAGGTTGATGGTCTTGACGGTCTCCGTTTGACCACCAGATGGTGATGACGTGGTACTTTATCGATGGGATTTGCGTTTTATGTTTTTTGGGATTTTGAATAGCAATGTTTATTTTCCCTAAACCAGGGGTCGGAGACCTTTAAGATAAAAAGAGCAAACTTTAGCCCCCCCCCCCCAAAAAAATCTGTCTTGAACTGCAAAATATATTTGAGCCTTATAATGATGGTATTACAGTGTATTAATGCGGCTGCTTTGGTTTGAATCCGGCCCGGGCCCTTTGCTGTATGTTATCCCCTCTCTCTTGACTATCCCAGTCACATAAAAGTGTAAAATGCCAAAAAAACAATCAAACAAAATACCTATTTTTGGTGATTTTATTGTTTAACAAGTCCTTGGGCGGCAACCAGCCAATCATTGCCCAACACAAAGGCAGCTTCTTCAGTCGGCAAGGAAGGAACAACACCCACCACTACCAGTCCATTTACAATGTTAGATGCCAGAAATACAATGTGCAGAGGGTCACTAACAAAACCACCTCTACCCCCTTCACTGGGGTAGAAGCTTTAAAATAGGTGGCAGGCGGTAGGTCTACAAATCCCTAACCATTAAGGACTGTGGGGCCCCTGTATCCCTCAAAATTGATATAGGGATAATTTCGCCATTGGATGCACCAGAAACTGCTCCTTTTGACACAAAACCTTCAAACCCCTTCACTATTGGGCAGGAAGTCAGGTTCAAACTGTCCACTTCACAAGGACTGAGCTGAGTCTGGGTTTTAATCAATCCCACAATTTTCCCATCTCCATTTTTCTTCTTGAGGCCGGGACAACTGGACTTTATATGTCCAGGTTTTCTGCAATAATGGCAGATGACATCCTTTTTGGAAAAAATAAGGCTTGCCATATCTTTTCCCTGGCCCTGCAGACTGAACAGAGGTGGGAGTAGATTTTGTCATGACAGACTCACCAGGCCTGTCAGTTGCAGCCTGCCTCCTATCCTATCCTGTCTGCCAAACTTTCCTTTCCATGGCACTTCTCTATGAGTTAACTCATAAGAATCTGCTGCCATAGCAGCTTTTCTTAACTCAGTAATGCTCATCTCATTTAGATGTATCTCCATATGCCAGGGTAAACTGGTTTTGAACTGCTCCACCAGCACAAGATGCCGCAACTCTTGAAAGGTGTGAGTGTTAGTGCTTGCTAACCACCTGTCAAATACAACCTCCTGTTGCCTAGCCAAATCAAGGAAGATTTCACTTGATTTTCGTTGCAGAGACCTGAACCTCTGTCAGTAGGCTTCTGGCACCACCTTATAGGCTGCCAGAACCACCTTACTCACAGTATCAGTCTCTGCTGTCAGAAGCATCTAAAACCACATAAGCTTCATGGGCTCTGCCCTCAAGCACACTCTGCATAAGCAACACCCAGGCCATTCTAGCTATTTGGCAATTTTCTCAAAAGCATCAATGAAAGAGCCCACATCATCCCGATTAAATTTTGGCTGAGTCTCAAACAGCTGGAAACATCCAAACAAGCTTCATACTTACGTTGTAAGTCAATGTTGTTCACTTTAAGCTTCTCTTGCTCTAATGTCAGCTTTGCTATCTCAACCTGAAACAGCCGCTTCCCCTCTCTCTCCTGCTCTGCTTATTCATGTACGTGATTTTTTAGGTGTAACACTGAAATCAGGGTCTCCACAATCTCTGGCTTTTTAGTCTCTGGAGTGATGTCTACCTCACAATATTGAGGTACTGCAAGCAAATCTTTTTTAAGTTTAAACAACTCCTAGCGCCCAAAATCACTCCCACAAATCTCCTCTACGCTGAACGTTGCCATGGTTTTTATCAAATTTTCTCAAAAATAGGCTAACCAAGAGACAAGACTCTCACAAAATTACTTCTAAGGTAACTATTACCAAACAGCCTTGCTGATAAAACATATAACCTGCAACAAGAGGTAGCTGATAGGTCACTATACTCCCAGAGATTGATATGAACAGGCCGCACACTGAGCGCTCACGACGTTACTCGCAGACTACAAACCGATACACTGCAGTACACACCAGCAAAACACCTGCCACCATTAGCCAAGTAGCTATCAGCTAACTTGCCAAACCAACCTGTTATTAACCTGTAGACCTATATCCCTTTTTTTAACCGCAACACACACGATAAATGTATTCACCAACTTCCCTTCTAGCTAGCTGTTTTACATACATACGCAACCATCCGTTTTAAGCTAGAAGTTAGCACCGTGTAGCTATAGCTACGTGTGTTATAAGTAAGCTATTACATTAATATATAAGTAATTTATAAGTATTATAAATTACTTATATCTTTATCACAGTGATTTATAAGTAAGTGTAACCCGAACTTTGCGTTCGGCCGTCGTCTCCCTACACGCCCTGGGACTCTGCGTTGTGTTTGTTGTAGTATGATGTTTGCGTGGAAAAGGAAGGAGGCGGAGGCTTGGGATCGTGGCTGAGACCTGGGCACTTTATTGGCACTCGCTTACACTTCACCTCTCATCAATCAGCTGGCCGCTGGCCTCCTCATACTCACAGCTTCCGGCAGAAGAAACAAAAAAAAACATTTGATCAACGTAGCCTTTTGCCCGGGACAAGATTTAGGGGTACGGTGTTGCAAAAGGGACAAACATCGCCATTTGCGGCATTCCCAGGGGAACATACAGCGTAACAGTGCCACCCCGTGGCGGATTTACATTACTACCTTACATCTACCCCTTCTTTAATTGATGGCGTCCCAGCCATCAGACCAAACAAAACAAAACAAATAAAACTTATGAGCATAAACATTAAAACAGATCACACTGAAAGTGACGTATTAATACCATGAGTTGCATATGAAATGTAGATGTGTAAATGCAATCAAAGTAAATAAACCATTAATAAAACTTGTTTGTTTGTTTTTTTCTTCCGTGGATTATACGTGCCTTGCTACTCTCTCTGCTATGGCCCTCTGCCACAATGTCCCTCTGCCACAATGTCCAGCCCCTCTCTATCTTCTGCTGTTCCTCTTTTGATCTCACCACCTGTGACTCGTAAGACAGTTTCTTTGGGGGACGTCGAGTTCTCTGTGGGTTCCTCCTCAGGCTGGGGCCATCAAGTGCGTTGGTGTCTGGTTGTAGTATGATGTTTGCGTGGAAAAGGAAGGAGGCGGAGGCTTGGGATCGTGGCTGAGACCTGGGCACTTTATTGGCACTCGCTTACACTTCATCAATCAGCCGGCCGCTGGCCTCCTCATACTCACAGCTTCCGGCAGAAGAAACAAAAAAAAACATTTGATCAACGTAGCCTTTTGCCCGGGACAAGATTTAGGGGTACGGTGTTGCAAAAGGGACAAACATCGCCGTTTGCGGCACTCCCAGGGGAACATACAGCGTAACAGTGCCACCCCGTGGCGGATTTACATTACTACCTTACATTTTACAGTAAACTATGTGTGACTTGACACTCCAGTAGCCGTGGCCTACTTCTAAACCTAGCAACAACATACGGCTTTTCCCGAGCTGAATCCAACTCAATTGTGCCTCTTCTCACAAACAGAATGCTTGGATGTAACTCGCTAACTGACGTCTAATCGCTAACCGGCTTTATCTAACATATGCATTTCCCTTCAAGTAAATCGCGGACGAGCGCCCCAAATAATGTTACGGACTAGCCGGGTCTAGGGATTAAGGGTTAAGCACGCAATACTAGTCCTAACCTGGAGTGTGTAGAAAAGATGAAAAACGAGGAAAGAAACGGAAAGGACTGATTTCCAAGACTGAGAAATACCCGGAGGTGGGCTAGCTTACCGAGGTAGCAGGCTAGTAGTTGGCAGGTCCCTCCGACAAGGCCTCGGCCATATGGGTCTCAGCTCCCGTAAGCGGCGGACTCCGTCTTGGTAGGTCAGTTCAGTTTAGGTTGATGGTCTTGAAAGGTGTGAACTTGTGGTGTCCCGGACAGCGTGTTGAAAGTGGCGTATCCTGAGGCGTATTCATGCAAACTGCCGCCATTAATTAACTCCAGGGGACGCATCCGCACCTCACAGTGACGTCCTGTATAGAGGAATTATTTGTTATCAAACACAGGGGATGCGCGCGCAGCTTGGCTGCAGGAAGAACGTTACTGTAATGTCCACAAATACACGGGACGACTGTGTGAACGAATAACTGGCTTGGTATGAAGACGGCTAGCGAACTTCCAATACGTTACAATGGTTTGATTTTAGTTTTAAAATGTTTTCCGCCTGCTACAACAGCTTGTCACCCAGTGATAAGACCATTTATGCTACGAAATTAACCTTGGTGAATGGGATACGTCTTGGAGACCCATGTGCTTCAAGCGCAGGTCAGTGGATTAATGACGAGACAAAATGGCCCAGTCTTCAGTGGCCAAATATTCACAAATACCTGATCGACACACCAAGTCTTTATTGCCGGGAGAACTTGAAAGCGTACACGTCTCTGCATGCATACAGCTATGTTACTAGTGGTCATGTCCAGGACGTACTATTTCATGATTACAAAGTTGCAAACCTTGTAGTTCTGAGGACTGAGGTGCTGTCTAGCCAAAGACAGCGCAAGAATGAGATTTACAAGAGATGTACAAGGTCTGGGTTAAACAACTGTATTCTGGCCGCGAACTGCAACTGTATGGCTGGGTATATTGTGGTGATAGGAGTTAATACTAATATTTATACCAATACTTACCACCTGAGGGCAGTATCCACTAACGTACCTCCTTGTAAACTATAACGGTATTGTCTTTCGTAGTCTGTAGGATTCCGGCAGAAGACGCCACACGATACTTGATGCACATGTTGGCGGTGTTGTCACAGTACTTTAATAAATAGTTGAATTGTTGAATCCAAGTTTCTTCATTTATAATAAGAAACATTACATATGTAACAAGTTAATTTACTAAGTACTGTTAGCTTTCCATTACTAATTAACCTCTTCAGTCACTATCGTTAATGTAGTAAACAACAATTCACTGCTCATTTGCTTCAATCAATAATTATACAGCTGTGCCTGCGGGCATATCTAGCCCGAACACCATTTAAACCAATGTGTGTAATACATTAGATTGCTAGGGATTAATCTCTATACTATTTTCTTGCAGCTTGGGGTCAGCACTGCTTAACCACACCTCCAATAATTTCTCGATGAAAACCAGTCCAGGTATGTAAGAAAAGGAACACACTGGCCAAAAAAAAAAACAACAACAACAAAAACCGCTAACACCAGCTAACATCCGCCTTTGATGGTCAGCGTAAAAGGGTACAATCGGCATTCACTCCCGGGTCAAATGACTCCGCGGTAGACACGGGTATTTACCGGCTCCACCTCCGATCGGCATTTGAGGGGGTCAGCAAAATGCAAATATAACCCCCATCACTTCTAACACAAGCACAATATTTTAGTTTTTATTTTATTTAAAAAAAATCAGTAAACCACAACTTATTTTGGCTTTGGGGACATGCTGCTAGAGCTTATGGGTTCACAAAAATAATATTATTCAGGAAAAGATCTGTGAGTATCTTTTATAATCCAAAAATTAGTGATGACTGTCAAGGAGGTTGAATACTTTTGCAAAGCACTGTATATAAGTAACAACTTACATTACGAAACTGACAGCTTTCAGTCAAGCTTTGTGCCAATCTTCAGTGACTAAAAACAGACCTGTTCTGGGGGCCTGGAGCTGGATCATCCATAGTTTCTCATGTCATCGCAGTCAAAACTGATGTGACACAAATCAGTCCTAAATTCATGATACATTCATAGTCATTGGTGAAATCCCTCTGAAACTATATCAAATCTACTATAAAACATTAGTAAAACGGTATCTTAGGGAGAAAAATCCTCGAGTCGACTAACTCCTCAGAGATAGCCATGAAACTAATTGGCGCGTTTTTCATTGGATAATTAGTAAGCAGTGATTGACATACACTGTGGCTGAACCCCAGCAGTTTTGGGTCGCTGGGGTAAACCTGAACTGACTTACAAACGATTTAAGATGAGTTCCAAGAGCTTTAATACATGCATAGAATGAAAGCACATAACAGTGACGACTTCTTTCAACTTCAAAACGTAATTAGAAACCCTGTTTTTGTTTTTTTTGGGGGGGGTTTTCCACATGGGTCGCTTTTGGTCTGAAAGGGCCCATGACCCATTTTCCCCAACTATGGCTGTGGAATGGACCTCACAGAACCACACAAGTCCTCATTCAGCGCGTTGTGTTGGAGGTCTCTGTGGCCTCTCTCATTCAGGGGATTGTTTTAAATCCTGGGTTTACTGATGAACTTGTTACGGCTCGCCCACCCCGCGCCGTGGCCCGCCCACCCCGCGCCGGCAGCCAATCAGCTCGTCAGGGCCGGGCTTAGTCATCTGGGCTGGGCTTAAGTTTGGTGGCCTCCCACGCGCCCGTTGTCAGTTCGTGTTGTAACCTTCTCGCAGCAGCGGCTGCTCTTCCCTCACGGTCCTTTTCTCTCCGAACTCACCCCAGCCCTTGGTTTATGTTTTCCCTTGCAAAGTTTCCCCGTGGAAGTATCCTGCCGTGTTCCCGTTTTGGATTACCCGCGAGTTTTTCCCCTTGGACTTTCCGTTTTTCTTGTCGCTCATTGCCTTCCTGTGTTTGACTATTTGTACGCGTCAGGAATAAAGTACGCCAGTTTTCGGCTAACCCAATCTCTGTCTGGTGTCGTGCGCTTGGGGTCTTCCACAAACCCTAACAGTACTCCCTTTCATTTTTAATTTGAATTATTTTATAACAATAATCCTATGGTGTAATCACGTTTTTTTTGTAAATAAATGCTTAAGCTTGCTAGTCACCATGTCACACCCTCTTCCTGAAGTGCAGCTTTCAGGTTGAGTGGGACACGTACATACACGGGTGACAAATGAAAGGAAAAACCAACATAAAGTGTCTTAGTAAGGTGTTGCTCCACCAGGAGACTCCAGAACAGCTTCAATGCTCCTTGTTATAGATTCTACAAGTCTCTGAACTCTGTTGGAGGGATGAACACCATTTTTCCAAAAGACATTCCCTCATTTGGTGTTTTGATGATAGTGGTGGAGAGCGCTGTCGAACACATTGGTCCAAAGTCTCCCATAGATGTTCAACCCTCTCGTGCCCTGTGGATGGGGGTATTGTAAATAAAATACACCTATTTCATTAACTTAATGGCAACACATAAATAACTGAACCTGTATTTCTTATACTTTAACCAAGTCATTTTCCCATGTTAGAAAAGTATGTTCAATGCCGGTGATTTTTCAAGCCGTGTGTAACAGGAGGCATGGTGGTTTGCAGGATGTCCTCAAAAAACACGTTTTTTTAGACATTTAAAAAAACCTTTATTTTCTTTTTTTTTCTGTGATCTTGCTCCCATTAGGTGATATATATATAATCCAGCATGAAACAGGCTTGTACTGTCTCATAGAAAATTTACTTGACTAACTGGATTATTTTGCTCCTTATTTGTTGAGCACTATCCCTACCGTTGAGTGTTTCTTTTAACAAAGATATCTATCTATCTATCTAGATATATGGATATATATATGGATATATATATATATAGATATAGATATAGATAGATAGATAGATAGATAGATAGATAGATAGATAGATAGATAGATAGATAGATAGATAGATAGATAGATAGATAGATAGATAGATAACATTACATTACATTACATTACATTACATTACAGTCATTTAGCCGACGCTTTTATCCAAAGTGACTTACAATAAGTGCATTTAACGTAGGAAATCAGGAGAACTACTAGTCGTCAGAGGTGATAAGTGCATCTAAAAAGAGCAAAACCAGTGCTAAAGTAAAAGTGCAAGGAAAAGATTTTTTTTTAAATGAGTGAATACAATAAGTACTAAGAACAAGTAACAGGGTAGGTAGTAGTCTTTAAAGAGGTGAGTTTTCAATCTGCACCGAAAGATAGGCAACGACTCCGCTATCCTGACATCAGGGAGGAGTTCATTCCACCACTGTGGGGCCGGGACAGAAAAGAGCCGTGACCGGGTCGATCGGCAGCAGGGACCTCTAAGCAACGGGGGCAACCAGGCGTCCCGAGGCAGCAGAGCGAAGTGGTCGGGCGGGATCTAGAGCTTGACCATGGCCCATAACATACACCATCAACCCATAGGCGACACGTGCACATAACGACTGGTAAGTACTACCACATTAAGAGTTTATAATTTGATTAATCAACGACGAAAAGTTCAGCCGGCGGCAATAACAGAAGATAAAATACCTCAATTTTTGGTTTGAAGTTGGATGTCTTTGACCTGACTGACTGAAGTATTTTAATATTGACCTTTCAATAAGCCCTGCTATTCAGCAGGACACCAAAAACTTAATTTATTCTCAAAATATTTCTCTCCGCGGAAATCTTTAGTAAAAGGCGAAAGATTTCTACGATCTGAAGAGAAAGTGTACTGATGAACTCACGCACGGATCAGATTCTCCGCCTAACTATTATAGTTGACGGCTTTACAATCACTTTTTTTTACAACTATTATGAATTTGAATTATACTGTTTGAATAACTTCAGAACATAACGTCGATGTCGAATGTTGTGGTAGTCTAGTTATATGATTTGTAAATTCCTTTTATCGGTTGCTTTGCATTCTGGGAAGGGTGCTAATCTCTCATCGTTGTCTCGACTGTTCAACTTTAGCCCTCTCGCGGTGGTGAACGGGATCTATTGGATGTTATATTGTAGTTATAGACGAGTTGAATGCGAAACAAGAGCGCTTGACTTTACTAGTTTGCTTTTAAGCTTCGTATATTCAAGGTTTACGCATGCGCAGATTAAACTGTATTCGATCCAAATAACTCCTCATAACAGCCCATAGGGACTGATCGGCGTAGGGACTGCCAACTATTTTTCATCAATTTTTTATACCGTGTAATTGTCGCTGGATTTTCTATCCTGATTAACGCAGTCAGTTGAGGTGGTTCGGGCATCAGATTAGGGTGCCTCATGGGCGCCTTCCTTAGAGGTTTACCGGGCATTTGTCTATTGGCACGATTTATTCATAATTACAAAATAGGTGTTTATATCTATGTCTGCAACTGCTGGCCAATTCATTCCTGTTATTCGATGTGGACATTTCTGGTTTGCAAATTATAAAACATTTTTTCAGTTAGACATAGATTGCACATTTTACTACTGGTTGAATATGCGTTGCTCTTTGAGAGCAAAGCATTTTCCAGGTGTTTGAATAATTAATGTGCCTGTCCGCCAATGACCAGATATAACGGCTTAAAGATGTTACGTTCTTTAAACGGTTGTGTCTAAAGCTACACGTGTGCATTAAACCTCCATTTAAATGTTCCCTCTGTTAGACCGATGTATGTCTCTATTTTACCGTTGCCATTTCTCGTCACCGTAGCTTGGTAGATAACCCCTTTCGTCTGGCATCTTCTTTCGAGGGGGCATGAATCGTCACTTGATTTGTTCATGATTCTTGTGTTGCGGGACGATGTTAGTTGTTGAATGTTTGGCATGCAGCTGTAACTAATTTTGATGGTGTTCCTGTATCTTTCTCAGTTAATGGTCCGGGGTAAAACACTTATCCAAAAGTTAAAAAAAAAACTGCTTATCGATGTCTGTGGCCACGGTATGGTGGGCTGTACCAGGTAATGTTTGGTTTTCTGCTGTTTGTTGGTTTGCTGGCAGTCAGTATTTGATGGTGGGTTGTGCTTGAGCTTAAAATTGTAGCCTGTGGTGACCCACATCTACACTGCTCAAAAAATAAAGGGAACACATAAGCAATGCAATGTAGCTCCAAGTCAATCACACTTTTGAGATATCAACCTGTCCAGTTAGGAAGCAACACTGATTTGTGAATCAATTTCACCTGTTGGTAAATTCTCTAATTTCCACCAGGTGGAAATTAGACAATTTGCAAGACAACCCCTATAAAAGGAATCGATTTGCAGGGGGTGGCCACAGACCATTTGCCTGTCCTCATCTTTTCTGGCCGATCTTTGGTTAGTTTTTCATTTTGCTAGTGTCCTCACCACTAGAGGTGGCATGAGGCGGTATCTGCAACCTACAGAAGTTGCTCAGGTAGGGCAGCTCATCCAGGATGGCACATCAATGCGTGCTGTGGCAAGAAGATTTGATGTGTCTCCCAGCACAGTGTCCAGAGCATGGAGGAGGTACCAGGAGACAGGCGAGTACACCAGGAGACGTGGAGGGGGCGGCAGGAGGACAACAACCCCGCAGCAGGACCGCTATCTGGTCCTTTGTGCAAGGAGGAACAGGAGGAGCACTGCCGGAGCCCTACAAAACGACCTTCAACAGGCCACTAATGTGCAGGTTTCTGCTCAAACAGTGAGAAACAGAATGCATGAGGATGGTATGAGGGCCCGACGTCCACAATTGGGGCCTGTGCTCACAGCCCAACACCGTGCAGCCCGATTGACCTTTGCCAGAGAACATCTTGGTTGTCAGATTCGCCATTGGCGCCCTGTGCTCTTCACAGATGAGAGCAGGTTCACACTGAACACATGTGACAGACGTGAGAGAGTCTGGAGACGCTGTGGAGAACGTTCTGCTGCCTGCAACATCCTCCAGCATGACCAGTTTGGCGGTGGGTCAGTGATGGTCTGGGGAGGCATATCCTTGGAGGGCCGCACAGACCTCTATGTGCTAGCCAGAGGTACCATGACTGCCATTAGGTACCGGGATGAGATCCTCAGACCCATTGTCAGACCATATGCTGGTGCAGTGGGCCCTGGGTTCCTGCTCATGCATGACAATGCTCGTCCTCATGTGGCCAGAGTGTGTCAGCAGTTCCTGTATGTCGAGGGCATTGATGCTATGGACTGGCCTGCACGTTCCCCAGACCTGAATCCAATCGAGCACCTCTGGGACATCATGTCTCGTACCATCCGCCAACGCGATGTCGCACCACAGACTGTCCAGGAGTTGACCGACGCTCTGATCCAGGTCTGGGAGGAGATCCCTCAGGAGACCATCCGTCGTCCCATCAGGAGCATGCCCAGACGTTGTAGGGAGTGCATACAGGCACGTGGAGGCCACACACACTACTGAGCCTCATTTTGAATCGTCTTGAAGAATTTCCACAGAAGTTGGATCAGCCTATGTTCTCATTTTCCACTTTGATTTTGAGTATGATTCTGAATCCAGACCTTAATGGGCTAATGATTTTGATCATTGATCATTCTTAGGTTATTTTGCTCTAAACACATTCCTCTGTCTAATAAATAAAGATTTTCAGCTGAAATATTTCATTCATCGAGGTCTATATTGTGTTTTTAGGTGTTCCCTTTATTTTTTTGAGCAGTATATATAACTAGAGACATTCACCTGAGAGGACGGTGTACCTTTAAGGGATGAGGTGAGGGGTCAGATAATGCACTTCCGCTTCCGGTACACAGTTCAGTGTCGTTGTCGAACGTATGACATGCAAAGTTGGAGTTAGTAAACTACCTCGACTACGTCTACTCTCACGTCTCCTGTCTCGTTGTTTTCTAACTCCACAAGCCGCTCTTTTGTAATGTAGCTTGGTATGGGGGTGTAGCGTCATTGAAGATGGACTCATTAGATGATAATTTTGAGAGTGTTCTATTAATGCTTTCTGGGATGTTCTTCAAGGTGGAGGGTGGGTGGTTGCTCTCTGACATACTGCAGCGTTGTTAAACTTAATGTACGGCTTGTATGTGCCGTTCCTAAGGTCCACTGAGATGTACAGAAAGTCAATTTGTTTTTTGTTTGCTTCAATTGTGAAATTTAGCCCATTGTTTGATTTTTTTTTTGTTTGATTGATAGTAACACCAACATCTACAGTGTGCTTCACAGTTGACCATGTCAGAAGACAGCTGACGAGTTTAGAGGGAAATCCAAAGGAGTTGAATCAAGTGCAATTGCACTTGGTACATATCCGTGAAGACGTTTCGCCTCTCATCCAAGAGGCTTCCTCAGTTCGTGCCTTAAGCTAGTCTGACTGGCTGTTGATGAAACTCAGATATTTATCCCCTTTGGAGTCGTTATCAGAGCTATTGATGACCATGACTATTTGTGTTCCGATGTTTAGCAACCCCCGTCGTTATCCGGCTCTTTGGGATCCGACGTTAAGCAGCGACAGTCGTTGGTGGTGTTAGTTTCGATTTCGTTAGTGCTCCATTCGGTGGTCATGAGAGGCGTTGGAGCCGTTAGTGACCGACTGTTGTTCTTGGATGCTAGGCTTCTTGAGTCTCCTGGGTAGAGATGAAAGGACGGCATTGTAAGTGGGAGATAGGTGGTGTCGCAGGCCTCCTCCTCTGTTGAGCGATGGTTTTTCCAGTTTCGCATAGATGGCTTCCATCACCCCCCTTTCTAACCATCTATCGTCTCTGTCCAAAATGTGTACGTTGCTGTCCTCGAAGGAGTGTGTCTTCTCCTTTAGGTGTAGATAGACTGCTGAGTCTTGTCCTGAGGAGTTGGGCCTTCTGTGTTGGGCCACCGTTTGTGTAGTGGTTGTTGGGTTTCTCTTATGTATAGGTCAGTGCAATCCTCATTGCATTGTACAGCATACACCAGATTGCTTTTTTGGGTGTGTGGTACGCGGTCTTTGGGATGAACCAGTCTTAGTTGGAGTGTGTTGCTGGGTTTGAAGTATAACGGGATGCGGTGTTTGTTAAAAATTCTCCTGAGTTTCTCGGAGACCCCAGAAACATACGGGATGACTATGTTATTCCTTCTGTTCCTTTTCTCCTCAGCGCTCACCCGGTTGGTCTTTTTTTTTTATCGTTGAGATCATGGATTGGTTGACGTACAGGCACAATGGGACGTGTCCAGATCCTGTCAGCTGCATGCGTTGGACTAGTTTGAAATGAAAATCATATCGCTATTATTTTCAGTCCTTTCATTTCTGTTTCTGAAAACAACAGAACGACAAAACAACCATAATTTCTAATAGCCTACACATTGCAATATATCGTCTCAGTGTGCTATACCTTCACCTCACCTCACCTGGCACTCTATGATCATTCGGCTATTGTAATGGTTGCTTGCGACAGTCGTTATTGGGCTTGCTCAATGACGTATATGGGTCTAATGAGAAAAAAAATGCTTTTGGTCGATATACTCTGTAATGGTTTTGCATTTCAGCCTCATACATGCTCTAAGGATAGGGTTGAGCTCCGGATTAAATAATGTTTTGCTATTCATTATTTTTAAAATGGAGAATGCATGGGTAATAGGACATGTATTGTTTTAATCAATGTTTAGTGTTTTTACGGGGTTTTACCGCTTTGCTTTAGTTCCGGGAGAGTGTTCCTGGTAGGAGCGTTTTTAGTGAGGGACGGCGAACGAGTGAGGGCGGGCGTAGTATTAATCGAGCTGTATGGAGTGACTATGTGCCGTTTGGCCGGAGAAATAAAAAGAAATCAACGGAACCCGTTCGTAATCCGAGTGGTTTACCTTCGCTACGGAGACCATGAAGGGGGACTGGTGTCAAACCATAGGATTACAAGGCCATTTATGGTGGAAATAATATTTAGCATTGCGTGTTGCATTGGGACGTGAGATGCATTCAGATATGAGCATCAGTGTAAGGGCTAGTATGGCATTTGTAGGCCCATGTCTATCAATGGTGTAAGCTTTCTTGGTTGGGTCTTACATTTTTCTGTAATATGTGTGTTGAGCCTGTACTTCAGCTATAAATTCATGGAATTCTGTATTCTTTATATCCATTGTAAATTACACATTTTTTCCCGTTTAAAGTGGGAAGAGGGGGGAATTTAAAGAGTGCTCATCCTAATGAATCGCACTGTTAATCCGGGATGCTCCCCGCGGAATTTTTAATACAAGGCACAATATTTATACATCATACGTTCATAAACGTGGAAGGAAGCGGAAACGATCACCTTCTGCGTCATGTAATTTTCATTGACGTTTCATAGGAGAAAGAGGGCTGCGAAAATTTGCGATTGCTAAAACATGCATGATTGGGGAACACATATTGTGTTGGTCGATACTATATACAGAAATAAGCTGCAAAGCAATGTAAAATGTTAAGCAATCAATATATTATGAGATGAACCATCAAAACATGCAAATTGAACTGAACATGTGGATATTCTATTATTTTATTATTTGACTTCGACGCAAGCCCCGCAGTACAGCAGGGCATCAAAAAATTAGGTGAAACTCATAGTGTTCCTCTCCACGGAAATCTTTAGTAAAAGGCGAAAGATTTATACGATCTGAAGAGAAACAAGAGCGTATTGATTAACCCATGACCACGCACGGACGACATTCTCCGCCTAACTATTACACGTGACGGCTTTACATCATTTTTTTACAACTATTTTTGAATTTGAATTATACTGTTTGTATACCTCCAGAACGTAACGCTGCTGTCGAATGTTGCAGTAGTCCAGGTATATGATATAGAAATTCCTTTTCTCTCGGACACTTTGCATTCTGGGAATGGTGTTTGTTTGTTTTAGTTTTTTGGGAAGTGTGAAATCTCTTTTCGAGTGTCTCAACTGTTCAAGTTTAGCTCTCCCACAGTAGCAAACTGGATCTAATTGATGTGATATTGTAGTTATAGATGAGTTGAATGCGAAACACAAACGCTTGACTTTACTAGTTTGCTTTTGAGCGTTGCATAGTCAAAGGTTTACGCATGCGCAGAGTAAACTGTCTTTTGGCCAGTAACTCCGCATAACACCGCATGGGACTTATCCGTGTAGGGACTGCCAATTATTTTTCATCCATGTTTTATAGCGTAAAATGGTCGCTGCATTTTGCAATTTTGCGTTTCCTACTCAAGTCTATATGTTGCACAACGCGCCGTATACGTGCACATGAGTCCCCTTTACGGAGATGTTACGACAGCACCTGCGCATTGTGGCAGACGGTCATGGATACGTCTAGTGCATTCATTCCACTGGACAGGCTGCAAACCACACATTTCTACAGGAACAGATTAGAAGAGCGCCAACTTTACTCGTTTTAATTTGATAAAAAAAACGTTTAGTTTCTCGTAATATACTGTTAGAGCAAAACGTGAAGTGATTTTGCAGGTCGTCCTCATTGCAGTCCGTAAGGATGTGGGCTATTTGTATTACATCTAACATTACATTACATCGGGCTACTTAAGTTCAAGCAACAGCAAGAAAGTATACTGCCGCAGCCCGGAGTCAGTCTTACAAATGTCTCCAATTCAAATTCCTTGCGATGAACCCCCCGGGGAGTTGGCTTTAATGGCTGGTTATGACTAAAGTTAAACAAACTACTGTCTACTTAACAAGCTTAAAACTAAAGATGAGTTCATATTTCATCAATGACGAAGTCGTGACTACGACAAATTTAATCAGCCTGTTCATGCATGAAGCATGTTCGAAAAATACTGCAGCTTACATTATATATATATATATATATATATATATATATATATATATATATATATATATATATATATATATATATATATATATATAAATCCAGTGAGTCAAGTAAATTCTTTGAGACAGTACAAGCCTGTTACATGCCATAAGTAATAAAGCAACTCGGGATAGAACATCCCTTTATTGCTGTAAGGGCTGCTATAACTATCCCAATAAACTAAACTAAATAAAAAAGAAGAGCCTTGTGGCTGACGCGTGTTCCACTTAATTGTTTGGTCCAAGAGTGATTCTTCCTTTGTGTTTTAACTATTTATTTAAACTTGCTTGAAGACATACAGTGAAATAATGAATTGCATCCATGAAATAATAACGTTTAACCTGACCTAATACACGTATACACAAGGCACGTATACACGTATGCAATGCACGAATACACGTAGGCTACGCACGAATACACGTAGACTATGCACGGTCAGAAAAAGCGTGTGGCTCCACTCCATTCCATTCTAGGCAACTCGCCCTTCCGCTTACTTCCTCTTCCGGAGCGCGTTAACCCAGGAACACCCTTCTCCAGTTCTTAAAGTGATATGCACCTATCTAAGACTACACATCAAACTTAATACACACATAAAGAAAGCAGTTACGTAAAGTATACGATGTGTAAAACACAAGTATTTAAACTAATTATTCAAATTAGTAATTAAAACATTAATTATTAACCATTAGGAGACATTTGGCTCCTACATTACCAGCCCCTAATTGTTCTGATAATACTAAAGCCTATAACAATTACCACATCCATAACAAATTCCACATCAAATTACATCAATACATAAAATGAACAGGCATTTATATTATCAAATATCTGATGTTACAAAATATGAAAAGGAAGTGTTTGGTAAGCACAGTTCAATATTTCGCCAGAGAGAGAGAGAGTGAGTGAGTGAGTGAGTGAGTGTTTCCAGCACATGGCTCATCGTGGGGGCTCAGTCTTTACCACCTGCCTTGATGCTGTGGACCATCGTTGCCGCTACCGGAGTTGAGGTAGGTACTCTTTAATCCATCTCTTCCAAAACAAATCTGACATATATTGCACCTGCCTCCATCTACGCCGTGAGTAGAGATCATCCTTGTCGAATAATCCTGGCGGTAATGAGGGTTTCACCTTCAGCAGCAGGACATGATTGGGCGTCAGTGCCTCCAAGTCATTTGGGTCACTAGATGCCTTTGTGATAGGTCGGCTGTTGATGATCGACTCAACCTCACATAAGACTGTGTGAAGGCTTCTTCATCAAGGACTTGTTCTCTCACTGTGGAATTCAGCACCTTTCTAACTGATCTTATTAACCGCTCCCACACTCCGCCATGATGAGAAGCTGTGGGAGGGTTAAATGTCCATTTAATCCCATATTGATGAAACAAATGCTGAAATTTGGAGGTGTTCCAGTCAGCAATGGCTGCCTTCAGCTCACGATTGGCCCCATCAAAGTTCGTCCCATTATCTGAATGAATCTCTTTCACTTGTCCTCTCCTTGCTATGAAGCGACAAGCTGCGTTTATGCATGAGTCTGTGACCAATGATGAGGCAAGCTCAATGTGAACTGCGCAAAGAGCTAAACAAGTGAATATAACACCGTATCTCTTTGTGAGGCATCTTCCACGTTTCACCTCAACTGGTCCGAAATAGTCCACCCCAACTCTGGTGAAGGGTGGATCATCTGGCATCAACCGATCTCGTGGAAGATCAGCCATTAGTTATTTCCCAACTGTTCCATGTAAACGACAGCATGTAACACACTTTGAGAGAACCCTTTGAATGGCTGTGTTGGCACTAGGGATCCAAAATCTCTTCCGCAGTTCAGAGAACATATGATTGCGGCCTCTCTGTTCGCTTCCTCATGGATCTGTCGTAGAACTACATCAACAATAGGAAAGTCTCTAGACAGAATGACAGGCTGCTTACAACTTTCTGTCAGACTTTCTGACATAGCCTTCCACCAACTCGCAACAGACCATCTTGAAACACGGGATTCAGCTTATACAAGCGGCTACTGTGCTTCACATTCTGTCCCTTGAGTAGAGCTAAAATCTCATCAGAGTGCTTCTCTTTCTGACAGAATTTGATCACGTCCTGACACATTGATATGGCTGCTTCATCTGTAACAACAGATTTCAGGCAGTCATCCACGTAGACATTCTGCAACACTGTTTCTACCACTTCAGCTTTGAACTGCCCACTCTGGTCTTCAGCATACTTTCTCAGAGCAAAACTGGCACAGCTAGGTGAAGACGTAGCTCCAAACAAGTGCACAGTCATTTTGTGCTTACAAGGCTTGGTTATAATCACCACCTGTCCACCAAAGGAATCTGAGTAAATCAGAGTCATCATCAGGCACTCTAACCTGGTGGAACATTGCTTCCACATCTCCCATGACTGCAACGGGTTCTTGTCTGAATTGGATTACAACGCCAATTAGACTACTGGTCAGGTCTGGACCTTGAAGAAGCTGCTCATTTAAGGATGTGCCCTGATAGGATGCAGCACAGTGAAACACAACTCTCAGTTTCTGTTTCACTGGGTGGTATACTGCATGGTGCGGTAAATACCACACTTTCTCTTTCGTGTGTGTCAATTCTTCATTGGACAACTGCACTGCATAACCTTTTTGAATAAGCTGTTCCATGAAATCTGTTGAAAGCAGGCATTCCTGATGAACTTCCACTGTAAGTTGTGTGCTCGCTGTTCAGCTATCTTGCGATTATTTGGCATGTTGACCATTTTGCTCTTTAGTGGTAAACATATGGTGTAATGACCATCCATCAGTTTAACTAATTCCATGACCATGTCCATGAACTGATGATCTTCTCTAGACATCTCTACTTCATCATGTTTTCCTCCCTCAGGGAAATCCATCTTGAACTGTTGAAACCACAGGTTCTCTAAACAGGCCACAGATATACGATTCACCGTTGTCTTCATCAGTTTTGTCATTTCTGCATGACTGCAGAGTTCCCTTAAGGGCCCATTCACGGTCCAACGTAGTTTGGTTCTTACAGCGTATGGTCCATTACCAACACTGTTCATCACTTCCCACAGCTCCATAGCTTTGGGTACATTTGCTCCAATGAGCAGTCCAATGTCGGCCTCAATTTGAGGGAGATAGATTTCTTTGAGGTAAGACCACCTTTCAAAATCCTTCTGCTGGGGTATATTTTCATTACCTACAGGTATTGACCTTTTGCGTGAAGACATCTGGAAGTTCAAGGAACTCGCCGCCTGACAAACTGCTGACCTCCAAGCCAGACACCACGTAAGTGCATACAGGTTTCTTTTCATTCATGGTTCTCAGCAGTATGTCGGTCTTCCTTCCACTGAGCTTTAACTTATCCATCAATGCCTTCGTACAGAACGTGGCAAAGCTCCCTGAGTCCAGAAAAGCATAAGTCTGCACCACCACACTTCCCTTCTTGGCTATGACTTGGACAGGAACTATTGCGAGTGTGCAGTCATCTTCTACGGCCCCAGTAAACTCATAACCATCAGACTCTACACAGACAAATGCACTCAAAACTGTTTGACCTTCACAGTTACCAGTCCTCTTCTTTGGCTCAGCAACTGTCCTTTTTCTGAATGTGCAGCAGTGTGGGATGAGCTAAGGAACACATATGACAGCTCACCTTTACTTTACAGGCTTTACTCATGTGACCATGCTTCAAGCAGCTAAAACACAGTCCTTTGCCTCTCATGAATTCCAAATTGTCTTTGTGTGGCTTGCCTTTTAGTTTACTACATGACTCTATGGCGTGTTCACCCTTACAGAAGAGACATGTCCTTGTCGTAGGTGTGATGGGATTCGTGTGTTCTGTTTGCACTGCATCTTTCGTTTGTCGATCCAATAGTATAGCACTTGTGGTGAACAACTTCTTGATTCCACTTCTTTCCTTAGCTCTATGATCGTCTTGTTTAGTTGGATCCTTTAGCAGTCGTGCCGTCCTTTATATCGCCAAAGATTGGATGAAGTGCAATTTTGGCCTGTTTGTTTATGAACTCAACCAGATCTTTAAACCTGACTCTCTTGTCGCATTGCTCCTGTACACTACACACAACAGCTCTCCACCTTTCACGTAGCATGTATGGAAGCTTTGCTACGATAGCCTTTAAGTTCACAACATTATCCAGTTCTTCCATGTAACTTACTTCAGTCATGGTATTACAGCATGCTGTTAGAAAGAGTGAAAATGCATTTAAAGCTTCTCCATCCTCTGGCTTGATAGGTGTCCAGCTCAAGACCTTGTTCATGTAGGCTACAGCAATCTTGTAATCATTCCCAAAATGCTCTTTGAGCAGCTGTTTAGCTCTGCAATAACCTACAGTGCATCCGGAAAGTATTCACACCCCTTCACTTTCCCCACATTTTGTTATGTTACAGCCTTATTCCAAAATGGATTAAATTCCTTTTTTTTCCTCATCAATCTAAAAACAATACCCCATAACGACAAAGTGAAAAAGGTTTTGGAGAAATTTTTGCAAATTTATTAAAAATAAAAAACTGAAATATTGCCTGTACATAGGTATTCACACCCTTTGCTATGACACTCAAAATTGAGCTCAGCTTCATCCTGTTTCCACTGATCATCCTTGAGATGTTTCTACATCTTGATTGGAGTCCACCTGTAGTAAATTCAATTGATTGGGCATGATTTGGAAAGGCACACGCCTGTCTATATAAGGTCCCACTGTTGACAGTGCATGTCAGAGCAGAAACCAAGACATGAAGTCAAAGGAATTGTCTGTGGACCTCCGAGACACGATTGTATCGAGGCACAGATTTGGGGAAGGGTAAAAAAAAATTTCTACAGCTTTGAAGGTCCTGAAGAGCACAATGGTCTCCATCATTCGTAAATGGAAGAAGTTTGGATCCACCAGGACTCTTCCTAGAACTGGCCGCCCAGCCAAACTGAGCAGTCGGGGGAGAAGGGCCTTGGTCAGGGAGGTGACCAAGAACCCGATGGTCACTCTGACAGAGCTCCAGCATTCCTCTGTGGAGACGGGAGAACCTTCCAGAAGGACAACCATCTCTGCAGCACTCCACCAATCAGGCCTTTATGGTAGAGTGGCCAGACGGAAGCCTCTGCTCAGTAAAAGGCACATGACAGCCCGCTTGGAGTTTGTCAGAAAGCACCCAAAGGACTCTCAGACCATGAGAAACAAGATTCTCTGGTCTGATGAAACCAAGATTGAACTCTTTGGCCTGAATGCCAAACGTCACATCTGGAGGAAACCAGGCACCTCTCATTACCTTGCTAATACCATCCCTACAGTGAAGCATGGTGGTGGCAGCATGCTGTGGGGATGTTTTTCAGCGGCAGGAACTGGGAGACTAGTCAGGATCGAGGGAAAGATGAATGGAGCAAAGTACAGAGAGATCCTTGATGAAAACCTGCTCCAGAGCGCTCAGGACCTCAGACTGGGTCGAAGGTTTACCTTTCAACACGACAACGACCCTAAGCACACAGCCAAGACAACGAAGGAGTGGCTTCGGGACAAGTCTGTGAATGTCCTTGAGTGGCCCAGACTTGAACCCCATTGAACATCTCTGGAAAGACCTGAAAATAGCTGTGCAGCGACGCTCCCCATCTAACCTTACAGAGCTCGAGAGGATCTGCAGAGAAGAATGGGAGAAATACCCCAAATATAGGTGTGCCAAGCTTGTAGCTTCATACCCAAGAAGACTTGAGGCTGTAATCGCTGCCAAGGGTGCCTCAACCAAGTACTGAGTAAAGGGTGTGAATACTTATGTACATGCAATAATTCAGTTTTTAATAAATTTGCAAAAATTTCTACAAAACGTTTTTCGCTTTGTCATTATGGGGTATTGTATGTAGATTGATGAGGAAAAAAAGGAATTTAATCCATTTTGGACTAAGGCTGTAACATAACAAAATGTGGGGAAAGTGAAGGCGTGTGAATACTTTCCGGATGCACTGTAAATCTGACTTCATATGAAGACAACTTTTTATCCACTCTTTAGGTGGACCAGTAGTGAACTGCTCTAAGAAGTAGAGACGGTCCTTATAGCTTTCAGTGCGGGATTCTACTTCATGCTCAAAGGCTCTTACAAAAAGATTGTAGTCTAAAGGATCACCGCTGACGATAGGGATGTCTAACGGTGGCAAGGTCATCATTTTTTGCTGCTTCACCATCAACTCTGTAATGCTATTCTGGCGTGTCATGACACTGCAGAGCGTTTCTACTGCATGATCATCTGCAATAAAGTTACTAGACTGACCTACACCAGTGGGCTGGGGACAAAGTGGCCTGAATTGTTCACCTCCGTTTTCTGTGTTGACGATTGGCTCTGCATGTGGTGGTAGAACTCTATAGATTCAATAGTCATTCGACATGTAGGACTTACTTGGAATAAGCGCTAAGTTTCAAAATTTTCTAATACTTTGTTTTTAGCGTCAGATGCAGCAATAGCAGTTTGTAGTTCTAATGCTTCCCTTTTTGCCATCAACTCAGCTTCCTGACGTTCAAGATCTTGCTTCTGCTTGAGAGCAGCAGCCTTTGCAAATAATGCGGCTCTCTCTACCTCAGCCTTGTGGCGCGCTGAGGAAGCACTGGAGGACGCCTTGCTTCCAATGTCTGACCCACGCCTTCTAATCTTAATGCTCGAAGCAAAGGATGCTATTGATATACTGTCTGTAGGCTTTACCTCTGCATCACAGCGTCTAGCTTGCTCTACCCACACCTCGACTGCCTTTAGCCACGTTTCCACTTCTGGCATAAATCCTCTTATACGACTTATTTTAGACTCATATGAATTTTGATTTTCAGAGAACTTGTCGTCATGGATTGTTTTATATTATCATTTAGCTTGTTTATTTCCCCAAGCAAATCTTGATAATCCAAACGTTAATTTCCTTTTCACTGCATTGACGTTAGCATCATCTTCCATTAGCCGCTCAAGCTCATTTGCCTGGTTGGTTAGCTGACCTAGCTTAGCTCTTCTAGACTGTGTTAACCTATGCAGTATGTCCTCGACAGCCATTTTCGCATTTCTCTTTTGACGAGGCAGCTCCTCAAACCTTTCTTCCATTTTTCCACGTTACTTTTAAACGTTTTCAAATTAAGCAATGCTAGCGATAAGTTTTTTACTGCTTACCGTGCTGCCTTTCTTTTTACCGTCGCTCACCAGTGCTCGGGCAATTGTGGGGTACTTGGGATTTAGTAGCCCCCCATCTATTTTTTATTTTATATACTTACCTTCATTGACCACTCACTAATAGTAAAGAGGAGAATTGTCTGCTGTGTTGTTGTGATAGCCGGTTCTCGCCACAGGAGGGCACTGCAGGTTAATTGCTTCTAGCCTGTGTGACGTAGTGCTGGCTCTCGCCGTGCACTCTGGGACATAGAGTCGTCAGATGAGTGTTGCCGCTCGTATAGTGAGCCATGCTCTGAAAACGTGTCCTCTGTAATGTCTATTTGACAGATGGAGTAAAACAACAAAAACACCAGCCCTTGTAAGTGTCATTCTTATCAAGTGTGCTACAAATATTGGTGCCGAAACCCGGGATCAGCGCCATTGCCACCATTGTCAGGAGAAGAAGTGGGGAGCGGAGTGAGAACACGTGACCAACAATGGAACTGGAGCTTGAGCAACTGCAAGACAGGCTGAGTGAGACCCTCCTGCAGTTAGGGCTGGACCAGTTAAAAGAGGTGTGTGTTATTGCTAAAGTCCCCACTGAAAACCAGACAAAGAGGCATGCGCTGATCAGACTTATTAGTGAAACTGTGGATGAAGCAATTGAGAAGGAGGATGAAGAGGTAGCACGTCAGTTTCTGTCCAGACTAGTGGACCTCTCTAGTGAAATGAAGCAGAGAGGGGCGGAGTCACATACTGGTGCAGGTGCAGACAGTACTAACAAGGATGCTGCTGAATTGGCAAGCTTACATGAACAATATCAGGCCTTACAGTCCAGCTTTACTGCATCCACAAAAGCGCTTGAGGAAGAGATATCACGCCTCAGTGAGAAACTAAGTCTTAAAGAACCCAGTAGACCTAGTCAACCTTCAAACCCAATCCCGTCAGTAATCCAACCCCCTGAAGTGACCATACGCAGAGACTTTAAGATAAATGGCCAAATAGGAGAACGGGGGCAGATAGACAAGTTGTCTTATATAAATCTTACGCATCAGATTGATATGGGGGTGAGAAAAGGCCACAGCGAGTTGGAGATAATAGAGGCTGTAATCCGAGCCATCAGCCCTGGGCTGACTCTCCGTGACTTGTTAGAGATCAAAACCGAACTCACTCTCCCTCAGCTGAGGACCATTCTGAACGGCCATTTCAAAGAGGATAGCTCTGTGGACCTATATCACCGACTAATCAACATCACACAGGACAGTCAGGAGTCACCACAGAACTTCCTGTTCCGAGCCATAGCATGTAAAGAGAGACTCTTAGCAGCAGCGAGAGAGCCTGGCTCTGATGAACAATACAGCCCTGAACTGATACAGAAGAAGTTCCTAAGAGCTGTGGGAACTGGGCTAGTGAGTGACCAGGTAAAATATCAGCTCAAGAGCTATCTCGATGATCAAGCAACTACTGATGATGTTCTCATTGTTAAGATGATAGAGGCCGCAAGTTTCGAGTCAGAGAGACAGCGGAAATTCAAGAAGAGCTCCCACAGTAAGGAAACCAGAGTGCGGGAAGTGCGAGCTGAGGCACATCAGTATCGAGGAGCGGAAGCTGCAGTGGTCGGGGGTCAGGAGTCGTCGCCATCAACATCCGCGAGTGTGAATGCCCTTAAGACACAGGCAGGGAACCAAAAGGAGTCTGCGTTCTACGAGATAATCCAACAGCTGAAAGGAGAAATGGAACAGATGAGAAAAGCCATGAACCACTCCTCTGGCCAAAGACCTTCTCGTCAGCAGCAGCCTGTGAGGAAGCGCGGATGCAAAGCCTGTCAAGACAGTGAAAGGGGCGACCAGTGCAACCACTGTTTCAAATGCGGACAGAGTGGCCATCTTTCAAGAGGGTGTAGAGCTCAGAGGCCTGAAAAATCGGAGCAGGTAGACACGTCTAGCTGTACTGTCACCAGCAAGCTCATCGACGACAGTATTCAGCTACTAGAAGCCAGAGTGTCTGCCCGACAGCGAGACGAGGCAGGGCGGGAACAGCAAGCACCCACAGTGAGTCATATCTCCTCAAAACGCCAGTCACAGCTGCTGAACCTAATTGGAAAGAAATACATGATAAACTGTTACATTGATGGTGTAGCCACACAGGCATTGTGGGATACCGGGTCGCAGGTCTGCCTAATCAGTGAAGAATGGAGGAGAAAACATCTCCCACACACCAAGGTGAGAAGCACAGAAGAGATCCTTGGCCCTGGCACCCTGACTGGTAAAGCAGCAAACCAGACAACCATTCCTTTCTCTGGATGGGTGGAAGTGACTGTCCAGTTAGCACCGAATAGCACCACTCAGACTCCACCAATGGAACTCACTGTGCCAATACTAGTAACCACACACCAGGGCACCGCAGAAGAACCGATCATCGGTTACAATGTAATTGAACACCTGTTAGAGTCTGGAGCTGGACAGCCATCAAGTGTAATCACAAAGGCACTAAGCATTGCGTTCGCGGTTGACTACAAGAAGGCTGAAGTCCTCGTGAAGCTGATAAACAGCCAAGATGATATGGAAGGTGAGGGGATGGTTAAAGTGGGCCGAGAAAGCATGACTATTCCGGCGGGCCAGACAAAGATTGTTAAGTGTGGTGTTAGAGCAGGGCCCCTCCAAGCAGACCAGAACGTCCTCTTTGAGCCTAATGTGAACCCAAAGTGGCCAGAGGGCCTGAAGGTGGATGAAAACATTGTATGTTTACAGAAGGGAACCTGGTCACGCATCGCTGTCCCAGTGACTAACGTCACAGCTCATGACATCACACTGCCGCCACGGACTCCCCTGGGGCAGACCCAAAGAACTAGAGCCATCTACCCTGCCGCCGTGAAGCCGTTGGATGTGGATGGGACTAGTACAGTGAACCCAGTCATCCCAGGGACCTCCACAACAGGTACAGAACGAAGACCTGTGATTAGAGACACAACAAAGCTGAAAGGGCCAGGTGATGTCAAGACGGAACACCAGGAGGAAGATCTATGGGACCCGCCTGTCCCTCTGAACCACCTGACACCTGAACAACAACTGCAGGTGAGAGAGCTACTGCGGGAGGAGAGTAGTGTGTTCGCACGCGATGACCATGATGTGGGGACTATTCCATCACTCCAGCTCAAGATCCGCCTGAGTGACACCACACCGGTGAAGCGGACATACACATCAGTCCCAAAGCCTCTTCATAAAGAAGTGAAGGAATACCTCGAGGATTTACTGAACAGAGGCTGGATAACTAAGTCAAAATCACCCTACTCAAGCCCAATCGTGTGTGTGCGGAAAAAGGATGGGAGCCTCTGCCTCTGCTGTGACTACCGTGAGTTGAACAAGAGGTCCATCCCAGACCGCCATCCAATACCACGCATCCAGGATATGCTCGACAGCCTGAAGGGGAGTGCCTGGTTTTCTGTCTTGGATCAGGGGAAGGCATATCACCAGGGGTTTCTTGAGGAGTCCAGCCGTCCACTGACTGCATTCATCACCCCGTGGGGATTATATGAATGGGTGAGAATTCCCTTCGGACTGTCCTCAGCACCAGCAGAGTTCCAGAGGTCCATGGAGGAATGTTTGATTGGGCTGAGGGACAACATTTGTCAGCCGTATTTAGATGACAACCTGGTCCACTCAACCACATTCGACGAACACCTCCAGCACCTGAGAAGAGTACTGCACCGCTACAGAAGCCATGGAATCAAGCTGACGGCAAGAAAATGTGAACTCTTCAAAAACCAAGTAAGGTTCCTGGGAAGGCTTGTGACCAAGGATGGATACACAATGGACCCCGCTGATGTGGCCCCGGTCCAGGCACTGAAGGAGAGAGAACCTACGACCATCGGAGAGCTCAGGAAGATGCTGGGATTCATCTCGTATTACCGGCCCTACATACCTAACTTCTCCCGAATCGCAAGGCCTCTCTATGACCTCCTCACCCCAGAGAAGACAGCAGCGGGGAAGCTCAAACAAAAGAGAAAGGACAAGGGGAGGAAGGGCTCCCGAGACCATCTGCCCTCCTCTCACCCAGTTAAGTGGACAGCTGAACACCAACAGGTCCTCTGTCAGTTGATTGAATTCCTCATCCAGCCACCAGTGTTGGGCTACCCAGACTTTGAACAGCCCTTTATCCTTCACTGCGACGCGTCACGAGAGGGCCTCGGGGCAGTATTGTATCAAAGACAGTCACAGGGTGGGCTGGCAGTCATCGCGTATGGGTCTAGGACACTGACAACTCCTGAGAAGAACTACCATCTCCACTCAGGGAAGTTGGAGTTCCTCGCGATGAAATGGGCCATATGTGAGAGATTTAGAGATTACCTCTACCACGCTCCATCATTCACTGTCTACACAGACAATAATCCCCTCACCTATGTGCTCACGACAGCCAAACTGAATGCGACCACCCACAGGTGGGTAGCAGAGTTAGCCGATTTCCAGTTCTCTATCAAGTACCGGCCTGGACGAGCCAATGGGGACGCAGATGGCCTCTCACGCATGCCGATGGAGCAGTACATGCAGACCTGTTCACAAGAAGTACACCCCGAGGTCATGAACAGTGTGACCCAGGCGCTGTCAGTACAGCTGGAGAGAGCTGAGCCTTGGATGTGTCCGGTAACCATAGCCACAGCACTAGCCGAGTTTGAGAAGGAACATACATCACCTGTGGCAGAGATACCCAGTCAGACGGTGAGAGACGCCCAGAGGGAGGATGCTGTCATTGGTGAGGTGCTGAAGTACATAACCTCCAATCAGTGGCCTCGGGGAAAAACACAGTGTGCGAGCAGGGGTGTTGCGACACTCATGAGAGAGAAGCATCGGCTGTGCCTTGATGATGATGGCATCCTGCGCCGGAAAACAGCTACCCGAACTCAGCTAGTCCTGCCGAAAAAGTTCCATGAGCTGGTATATAAAGAACTGCACAGAGACCTGGGCCATCTAGGCGTGGAGAGGGTGTTGCACCTGTTGAGGGACCGTTTCTATTGGCCTCACATGCAGAAAGATGTGGAACATTACATCACACAGGTGTGTAGCTGCCTGAAGACCAAGCGCCCCAACAAACCAACCAGAGCCCCTCTCACCAACATCGTGACCACACACCCATTTGAGATGGTCTCCATTGACTTCTTACACTTAGAGAAGTGTAAGGGAGGGTACGAGTATATACTGGTGGTTATGGACCACTTTACCCGTTTTGTTCAAGCCTATGCATGCAGAAACAAAGCTGCCAAGACCGCCGCAGAGAAGGTATTCGGGGACTTTGTGCTGAGATTTGGTTTCCCGGCGACGCTGCACCATGACCAAGGGAAGGAGTTTGACAATAAGCTCTTCGCCAAGCTGCAGGAGTACAGTGGAGTCAGGGGTTCTCACACAACACCGTATCACCCGCAAGGAAATGGTCAGGTCGAGCGTTTCAACAGAACGGTTCTGGCGATGCTGAGAAACCTGCCAGCGGTTGCGAAAACGGATTGGAAAGCGTCACTCCCAAAGGTGATACATGCATACAACTGCACCCGAAATGAAGCGACCGGATTTGCACCTTACTATCTGTTGTTCGGCAGAAATCCAAGACTTCCCATTGACCTGATGTTTGGCCTTAGAGCAAAGGACCAGGCACTATCCCATCAAGAATATGCAGAGAAGTGGAAGGCCCGCATGAATGACGCCTATCGCCTAGCATCAGAGACAGCACGGAAGGAGGGGGCCAGAAACAAAACACTATACGACAAAAAGGCCCACGGGACAGAGCTGTATGCCGGATGCAGGGTTCTCATCCGCAACCTGAACGAGAAAGGAGGACCGGGGAAATTAAGACCATTCTGGGAGGACCAGGTGCATGTAGTAACACAGAGGAAGCACGCCGACAGCCCTGTGTATGAGCTGAAGCCGGAGAATGGAAAAGGACGAACCAGAATCATGCATAGGAACCTTCTTCTGCCATGCGACTTCCTGCCGGTGGAACCAAGAGAAGAGGACTTACCTGTGAAACCTAGACGGGAGAGAAAGAAGACAGACAGACAAATGCAGTGGAACCAGGAACAGGACAGTGACTCAGATGATGAGGATAACTGGAGATGCATCGTAGGACGACCAACAGTCAGAGCCAGTGAGCGGATCCAGAGTCAGCTGAGCCCAGACGCCTTGGAGTTCTACCCGGAGGAAAGAGACGGTCAAGATGAAGAGGATTTTGCGGAGCAGCCTGCAACAATAGAGGACAATGGGACAGTGTCAGAGAATGGCGAGACATCTGGAGCTGAAGAAGAGGATGAGCCCGATGACGACAAGAGCCCGGAAGATGCCTTGCAGCCTCCACCAGAAGATGCCTTGCAGCCTCCTCCAGGGGAAGCTGTGCAGCCTGCCAGAGAAAAAGCATATCCTTTGAGAAATAGAAAACCTACACCAGTGTTTACTTATCACAGACTAGGGCAGCCTAGTGTGTCTGGTAGATAAGCAAATCAGACAACTCAGTATAAATAAATAAATGAAAAAAAAAAAAAAAAAAAAAAACTTTTGACATGTTACAATTGTTATAGCTATGTGATTTTAGTTGTCCTGTGATCACCAGACACAGAGTTACTGTAGCATTGGGGTTTTAGAACACACCTGTTACCACCAGGGATATTACTATTACAAAGGTATTTGCTTTTAGTCAGATACTATAGCTCCCCGGCCTCAAGACGGACGAAGCAGTGGATTCAAGTGCACATTATTTACTGCAAACATATACCATTAATAGGAGATGTGTGTTATATGTTATGACTGATTACAGTACAGTATCCAGATTGACTCCTGCTTAGTAATAACCTATCTTTTCAATGAAAAGTTATGCAATGTGGACTGGTAGATTTGTTATGTCGGGACGCCATTATCTTTTTGAGGGGAGAGTGTGGGGTACTTGGGATTTAGTAGCCCCCCATCTATTTTTTATTTTATATACTTACCTTCATTGACCACTCACTAATAGTAAAGAGGAGAATTGTCTGCTGTGTTGTTGTGATAGCCGGTTCTCGCCACAGGAGGGCACTGCAGGTTAATTGCTTCTAGCCTGTGTGACGTAGTGCTGGCTCTCGCCGTGCACTCTGGGACATAGAGTCGTCAGATGAGTGTTGCCGCTCGTATAGTGAGCCATGCTCTGAAAACGTGTCCTCTGTAATGTCTATTTGACAGATGGAGTAAAACAACAAAAACACCAGCCCTTGTAAGTGTCATTCTTATCAAGTGTGCTACACAATCCTCATCAGCGAGTTTCCTTGCTGTCCACGATGCCTTGAATCCGTCTCAATCTTCCTTTAACCACTTGGAGCAAGAGGGTATTTCTGACAAAGATGTAAGGGCTGCTATAACTATCCCGATAAACTAAACAAAACAAAAGAGAAGAGCCTTATGGCTGACGCGTGTTCCACTTGTCTGTTTGGTCCAAGAGTGATTCTTCCTTTGCATTTTAAGTACTTATTTAAACTTGCTAGAAGACATACAGTGAAATAATGAATTGCATCCATGAAATAACAACGTTTAACCTGACCTAATACACGTATACACAAGGCACGAATACACATAGGCTATGCACAAATACACGTATGCTACGCACGAATACACGTAGGCTACGCAAGAATACACGTAGGCTACGCACGAATACACGTAGGCTATGCACGGCCAGAAAAACCGTGTGGCTCCACTCTTCCATTCTAGGCAACGCGCCCTTCCGCTTACTTCCTCTTCCAGAGCGCGTTAACCCAGGAACACCTTTCTCCAGTTCTTAAAGTGACATGCACTTATCTAAGACTACACAGCAAACTTAATACATATATAAAGAAAGCGGTTACGTAAAGTATACGATGTGTAAGTATTTAAACTAATTATTCAAATTACTAATTAAAACAGTAATTATTAACCATTAGGAGAAATTTGGCTCCTACAATTGTCTCGTCATGAACATCTCGAGCACAACGTCCAATGGGGAAGGGAGTAGGAAAAACACGGACCAAGTGTACCCGGTTATTTTCTTGCCCGGTGCGGGATTCGATACGGTGTGTACTGCACCACAAAGCGACGTCACTAACCTCTCGACTAAAGGGTCATACCCGATAGCGAGGGGCTAACGTGTCTTATTAGTAGTTTACAGTCGTCACCCTCTCCCGGAAGCGCGCCCTCGCGCTTTGTTATTCCCGCACTCCGCAGAGACTTCTGAGGATCTGCACACTTCCGGATCCCACCGCTGCCACCAACGTAACCGATTATTTACTTGCCCGGTGCGGGATTCGACACGGGGTGTATTGCACCACAAGGCGACATCACTAACCGCTCGGCTAAAGGGTCAGACCCGTTAGCTATGGGCTAACGTGTCTTATTAGTAGTTTACATAAGTATTAGAATGGTTTAAGAACATCTGACAAGAACTGAAAATAGTTTTGATATCTGCGAATTCTACCCCTCCATACGCAAACAGTTACTATCCAAAGGCATTGATTTTGCCACAAAAACACAGTGATATCCGAGCAAGACAGAGACATTATATACCAGGTGAAGGAATGAATCACTTTTATACCACAGTGGAAACCCATGGCAGAAAAAAAGGTAATAGCAAATTTGATGTAACCGTGGGCAGCTTCGACGGGGCGGAAACGTGTGAACTAATTGCAATATATTTGTTATCTCAACTACAAGACCTAGACATCAATGTCGGACTCCATAGGGATGATGGGCTAGCAATTTGCAGCAAAACACTAAGAGAGGTCGAGCAAATTAGGAAAACAATATGCAAAATATTCTCAAACAATGGGCTAAAAATCACAGTTGAAGCAAACAAAAAACAAATCGACTGTCTGGACATCTCAATGGATCTCAGGATATATATATATATATATTAGGGCTGGGACTTAAACGCGTTCAGTCGATAATTAATTATAGGAAAAATAACGGCGTTAAAAAAAATTAACACATTTTATCGCATTTTATTTTTACACTCCAGTCAACACGGAACGCTTCTCAGAGCAGTCGTTTCTGGCATACGGATTATACCGATGCACCGATTGACGTCAGTCAAACGGAGGGCGGAGTAGGTTAGGCTAACAAGTTAGTATGCTAACAACAGATGTGATGGATGACAAGGATGACACTGCGTTGCTTAGCTCTGTGGATTGGAAATTTACATTTAAAAAACGGTCGGATGGAAGCCTAGATAAGAGCACTGTTGTGTGCAGACTGCAACAAAGAGTTTGCATTCCACCGCAGTTATTCAAGCCTCCGGTACCACCTAAATGCGAAACACGTTGCAGCTAGTACGAACACCGGAGCTAATGCTAACGCTAGTGCTCCTAGTACAACCAAGCAGAGTCGCCAACCGACTCTCCACCAGATGACGGGGTTCAAAGCCAAGATGAGTAAGTCCACGTCTGATAAATTAACAAACTCACTGGCGAAATGGATTGCTGTGGACTGTAGACCACTTTCAGTGGTAGAAGATCAGGGGTTACAAAAAGTACTGTGTTTACAAAACAAACTTGTTTTGAACAAAATAAACAGGATTTTGTTGTTTAAACTTATGTATGTGTCTATTCATTGATTTAGTCATCTACCAAGACCTGTTTGAATTGAGAAATGTTGCTTCTGGTGTCAAATATCGATATGCGATTAAAATGCGATTAATTAATTACAAAACCCATAATTAATTCGATTAATTTTTTGAATCAAGTCCCACCACTAATATATATATATTGTAGCGAATTAGGGGGGCAACCGCAGGAACCGCCGGGACGCGAACCCATATATCCCGCTTGACATTTCCAACCGCTCGATTAAAGGGTCCGACCCGTTAGCCAAGGGCTAGCGAGCTTATTCATCATTCATTCATCATTCATTCTTAAGCATATCAGCTCCTTCACGCCTCTGGGCGCACGCGCTTCAAATGACCTCACGGTCTCACCATCCCACTTCTGACACCAATGTATCGAATTCGGGGAGCAGCCGCGGGAACCGCCACAGCTAGGACGCGTCTCCCACTCCGCAAGCGACAACATTAACCAGTCGACTAAAGCGTCCGACCCGTTAGTCAAGGACCAACGTGATCCATGCACGTTACATGTACGTTACAATATCAAAAACGTTGTCACTAATTTCAAACTTGTTTTCAAATTAACAGTAGGCCTGGTGCCACACAGAACGAGCAGCTAGCTAGCATTTACGGGTTAGCTCTCAGTAGTTCGCTAGCCACATGGGCATCAAACGTCATAAAGCAAAACCATTTTCACAAAATAACAACCTAAAGTATAAAACGATATCTCTGGCACACATATTTACATATAAAACTGCATGGATGACCATCTAAACATAGGGTTGCAGATGGATTTAACAGAGCACCCCGTTTCAACGTCTTACCTTTAACATATCAAAAACGTTGTGACCTAAAACGGCCACCATGACCAACGACGGCAGCCCAAACAGCTGTTCAACCAGTCATATCAACAAACTAAGCGCCCCCCAGTGGCTACTGTCAGATTACCTTTGTAAATTGAAACAAGAATGAGACGTCTCAAAAATAAAACATTACAGCATAAATGATGTGTCACCTTCACCATCTTACATACACACACACACACACACACACACACACACACACACACACACATATATATATATCAACTAGGATGCGTTAAAACTATTCCTGTATTAAAACTTTTTTCCTGTGTCCGTGTTGATATTCCACTCCTCATTAGTTGAGCACTTACAACACCATTGACGGTTTCGGAAAGAAACGTGATCTATATATATATATATATATATATATATATATATATATATATATATATATATATATATATATATAATCGAGTTAATCAAGTAAATTTTGATAGTGACTTAAAACAGGCCTGTAATGGGGGGTCTGGAGCTAGGTCGTCCATAGTTTCTCATGTCATTGCAGTCAAAACTGTTGTGACACAAATACATCCTAAATTAACAATACATTCTCAGTCATTGGTGAAATCCCCCTAGAACTGTCAAATCTCCTATAAAACAATATCTTAAGGAGAAAATCCTCGAGTCTACTAACTCCTCAGAGATAGCCATGAAACTAATTTGCCCGCTTTTGTGGGGGAATTTCTTCTTGGCACACTGTTTAGTCAATCACTCAGAGTGCCCAGCGCAATTACTCAATGTCCAATGCCTTCGAGTCTGAGTAGGTTTATTGTATTTGCACACAAAAAGTGCATCAACAAACCGAGCTGGTGCCAGGAGCAACTGAAGCAACCTGGCCAAGACACACTGTTTTATACTGTAACTTAACCCCACCTATTGCGGAACTTTAGACCACACCTTTGACTCTAGATCACATCCCACAATATACCACTATTTTCTTATCACAACATTGTTTTGGTTTCCAGAATCTAATGGCGTCTCAATCCGTCTCTGTGGCCTCTCTTATTCACATGATTTTTTTTAGAATCCTGTGCTTATTGATGAACCCGCTTTCATTTTTTATTTGAATTAGTTTCTATCAACATTCTTATGGTGTAATCAGGTGTTTTTCTAAGTAAATGCTTAATCTTGTTAGTCACCATGTCACCACCCTCTTAATGAAGTGCAGCTTTCAGGTTGAGTGGGACACATACATATATATACACGGCTGACGAATGAAAGGAAAAAACAACATAAAGTGTCTTAGTAAGGCTATGGTCCACCAGAGGCCTCCAGAACAGCTTCAATGCTCCCTGTCATAGATTCTACAAGTGTCTGAACGCTACTGGAGGCATGAACGCCATTCTTCCCAAATATATTCCTTTATTTAGTGTTAGGGTGATTGTGGTGGAAAGTGCCGTCTAACACGCTGGTCCAAAATCTCCTATAGATGTTCAACTGGGTTAAGATCTGGTGACTGTGAAGGCCATAATATATGATTTACATCGTTTCCATACTCATCAGTGATTCAGTGACCCCTCGTGCCCTGTGGATGGAGGCATTGTAAATAAAATAGACCTATTTCCTTAACCTTAACGGCAACAATGAATTATAACCTGTATTCCTTAAACTTTAACAATGTCATTTTTCATGTTAGAAAAGTATGTCCCTGTAGGTTTCAGCAGGAGGCCATGTGATTTGCTGGATGTCCACAATACGAGGGGAACGTTTGAAGCTCAAAGTTTAATGATGGCAGAGCGCACCCCGGGACAGTACTACCAAATTGCGGAAGTATTGGATTTCGCGGAACTGGTGGATAAACTGGTGGAGGCTGTGGTACTGGTGGATACCGCAGAACTGGTGGAGGCCGCGGAATCGGTGGAGGCTGTGCGACTGTTGTCCTCGGACTCTGACAGTGCTTTTCATTCCACAGCAGTTGGGGGAACCAGGAGACCCTGATTCCATGATTGAGCAAATTCCACAATCGCCAGACGATACTGAATTCGAATTGGTGTTGGAAACCACAGACGTTTTGGAGAATGATGATGAGAGTCCTGACTTGGACTTCAGTTTCGATAACGAACTCAGTTTCGACAGCAGTGGTTGAACAGAGTGAAATACAAAAAGTACAACACAGTTAAAAATAAAATAAAAAAAATTAGAGGGAAGGGCGCCGGCCATAGACGTAAGGCTGTGACGCACATTTTCCATCCATCCATTATCCAAGCCACTTATCCCAGTCTACTTCCGTGCCTACACCCCGCTGGGTCTAGCATCAACCTATCCCAATCGGGGTTGCGGGATGCTGGAGTCTATCCCAGCAGTCATTGGACGGCAGGCGGGGAGACGCCCTGGTCAGGCCGCCATAGTTGACAAAATGTTAAAACTTTTTTTTTTAATCGTTGTTCAGAACGGAAGAATCACTTTAGGCCCATAACAATGATACACTAAAATGAAAATGTCAAAAAATTACGGTTATTAATTTCCTTATTATTTTTGTCAGAACCCATACAGGGAGCCAGCCACTGGAGAGGGGCAAAAGTGCTGATCCCCGGACCTAAACAAACGTTTTAAAGAGCTGGGTTAGGGCGGGGCTTCTCACTATTGCGGCTCTCATACTTTTCTATTGGCGAGATCGCGGACTGATTGACGTACAAGCACAACGGGCGTACGCAACGGTTATAAATGAGACCTGCCAGCTCATGTCAGCTGCATGCGTGAAGTTGTTTGAAATGAAAATCGAATCACTATTTCGTTTTCAGTCCTTTAATTTCTGTTTCTGAGGACAACAAAACGACAAAGAACCACAATTTCTAGTAGCCTACACATTGTAATACATTGTCTCAGTGTGCTATTTCCTTTAACTTCACGTCACCACACTTGGCGCTCTATGATCATTCAAGTATCGAAATGTTTGCTTGCGACAGTCGTTATTGGGCTTGCTTAATCTCTTATATTTCTTAGATGTATTGTGAATTGTTTTTTTTTGCATACTCTGTAATGGTTTTCGGTTTCCGCCTCATACAGGCCATTTTTTGTTGCCCTTTTATATGTGTTTAAGTCGGAGAGTACGGCTGGCGTCGTGTGTGGCTGCCACTTCTCCCTTACGTAGCCCCCCCCCCTTTGCCCATCCACACCTGTGTGTCTGTGATATGTTTATCTGTTGTCTTGTTTCACTGCCGTTTACTGTAAAGCGACTTTGAGTGTTAGAAAAGCGCTATATACGTTTGATTTATTATTATTATTTATGTTGTAAATAATGATATTTAGCATTGCGTGTTGCATTGGGATGTGACTTGCATAGGTATTTGTAGGCCTATGTCGTGTAGGTTTCTTGGTTGGGTCTTACATTTTTCTGTAATATGTGCGTTGAGGCTGTACTTCAGCTATAAATTCATGTAAAGCTATTTCTTTATACCCATTGTAAATTTCACTTTTTTCCGTTTAAAGTGGGAGGAGGGAGCACTTCAAGAGTGGTTACCCTAGGCAACCACACTGTGTTAATCCGGGATACTCCCCACAGAGATCTTTAATAAAAGGCGAAAGATTTATACGATCTTAAGAGAAACATGAGTTCATAAGCAGCGGAAGGTAGCGGAGGGATCGCCTTCTGTGTCATTGTGGTGACCCACATCTATATAACTAGAGACATTCACCTAAGAGAGTTCAGTGTCGTTGTCGAATATATGACATGTAAAGTTGGAGCTAGTAAACTACCTCGACTACGTCTACTCTCACGTCTCCTGTCTCGTTGTTTTCTAACTCCACATTGGTGACCCCGACGTGATCGAACAACTAATACGAGTATGTTTGACAACGACGACGCCGGTGCTAACAACATGGCTATTGCTAACGCTAGCATTTACACCGCTACTGTGAAGCTACCCGACTTTTGGCAGCATAATCCACGGCCGTGGTTTCAACATACTACCAGCACAAGCTGTGGACACGATGACCGACAGTCACGGCCCCCAGATGGACGCCGCCAACGGCTCGGACATACGGTATCAGACATGTGGACGTGTGTTTTGGCGGCCGACGTTTCGGCTGGGACTTTGTGATGGCTGCTGTATCCACCCCGCTCCTAGGTGCGGATTTCCTCTGTGCTTTCAACCTGCTGGTGGATGTTAAAAACTGTCGCGTGATTGATGCCGTCTCTTTTGCGTCATACCCCTGCACGCTTGGGGGCGCTGGAGCGCTGTGCCTCGCTAACACACTCTCCACCGGGGATCCATACCAACGCCTGCTCGCAAATTTCCCCGAGCTGACCACACCCACCTTCTCCTCGGCGGTGGCCAAGCACGGCGTGGAACATCATATCACCACAGTGGGGCCCCCAGTTTACGCCCGGGCCCGACGCCTCGACTCGGCCAAGCTCGCAATAGCCAGGGAGGAGTTTTCGACTATGGAGCGCCTCGGCATTGTCCGCCGTTCTGACAGCCCGTGGGCTTCCCCTCTTCACATGGTTACTAAGGCCAACGGGGGTTGGCGCCCGTGCGGGGACTACCGTCGCCTAAACAATGCCACGACCCCCGACCGGTACCCCATACCGCACATACAAGATTTCTCTACCCACCTGGCGGGCGCTGCCATCTATTCCAAAATCGACTTAGTGCGGGGGTATCACCAAGTGCCGGTCCACCCACTGGATGTCCCAAAAACGGCTGTCATCACACCCTTTGGGCTCTTTGAGTTTTTACGTATGCCTTTCGGCCTTAAAGGGGCGGCGCAGACGTTTCAGCGCCTTATGGATTCTGTGCTCCGTGACATGCCATTTTTGTTTGTGTACTTAGACGACATCCTCGTGGCCAGCGCATCGGCAGAGGAACACATGACGCACCTCAGACAGCTGTTTGACAGGCTCAGCGAACACGGCCTCATCATCAACCCAGCTAAGTGTCAGTTCGGGGAGTCGTCCATCACCTTCCTCGGGCACCACATCACTCCACAGGGGGCCGTTCCCCTCCCTGCCAGGGTTGAGGCTGTCACCATGTTCCCCCGCCCCCGCACTGTACAGTCGCTGCAGGAATTCCTGGGCATGGTGAACTTTTATAACCGTTTCCTGCCCCGTGCCGCCCACATCATGCGTCCCCTGTATGAGGCCCTGCGGGGTAAGAAGTCTAAGGACGAGCTGGACTGGTCTTCGGGGATGGACGAGGCTTTTGTGGCCGCCAAGACCGCGCTGGCCAACGCTGCGCTGCTAGCTCACCCGTCGCCTGCCGCCCCCATAGCCCTTACAACGGATGCCTCCGACTACGCCGTGGGGGCCGTGTGTGAGCAGTGGGTGGGGGGGGGCTGGCAGCCGTTGGCGTTCTTCAGTAAACAACTCCGTGAGAGCGAGCGCAAATACAGCACCTTTGATAGGGAACTACTGGGTCTCTTCCTCGCAACCAGACACTTTAGGTTCCTATTGGAGGGCCGACAGTTCACCGCTTTCGTGGACCACAAACCGCTGACGTTCTGTATGGCCAAAACCTCAGAACCGTGGTCTGGGCGTCAGCAGCGTCATCTCGCGGCGGTTTCCGAGTTTACCACGGACATACAACACGTGTCGGGCAAGGATAACTCCGTCGCCGACTGCCTTTCACGGGCGGTTGTTAACGCCGTTCACTTGGGACTCGACTACGCCGCTATGGCAGCGGACCAAGCCAAGGACGCGACCGTTCAAGACTACCGGTCGACCCCTACGGCGCTACGGCTGGAGGACGTGACGTTCGACGCGGCCAACACCACCCTCCTCTGTGACATCTCCACCGGTCAACCGCGCCCCCTGGTGCCTACTTCCTGGCGGCGCCGAGTTTTCGACACCGTCCACGGCCTTTCCCACCCGGGAGTGAAGGCCTCGACCAAATTGGTGAGCGTCAAGTTTGTTTGGCCTGGGCTCCGTAAGGATGTTAGAGCCTGGGCCGGCTCGTGTGTGGCGTGCCAACGCGCCAAGGTGCACCGCCATACCAAGGCCCCTTTGGCGCCGTTTGTGGTTCCAGAGAGGCGGTTTGACCACGTCAATGTTGACCTGGTGGGTCCCCTGCCCCCCTCCCGTGGTTATACGTTCCTCCTCACTATTGTGGACAGGGCCACCAGGTGGCCAGAGGCTATTCCCTTGTCCTCCACGACGGCAGCAGAGGTAGCACGGGCGTTCATCGGCTGCTGGGTGGCCCGTTTCGGCACACCGGGTGACATCACGAGCGACCGGGGCTCCCAGTTTACCTCGGAGCTCTGGACGGCGGTCGCTGAGCACCTGGGGATGAAGATCCACCGCACTACGGCGTACAACCCGCAGAGCAACGGACTTTGTGAGCGGTTCCATCGGGACATGAAAGCCGCTCTGCGGGCAAGCCTCACTGGCTGCGACTGGATGGACCGGCTCCCATGGGTCATGCTCGGCCTGCGTTCGGCCCCGAAGGAAGACCTCCAGACCTCCTCCGCTGAGCTGGTGTATGGCCAGCCCCTGCGAGTTCCGGGGGAGTTTCTTCCGGATGCTACGACTCCCTGGTCGGCCGCCTCTCACCTCAGTGCGTCCCGGAGCGCTGCCGGTGCCTTCGCTCCCGTTCCGATGTCTCAACACTGCCTCCCCCGGTCCTACGTCCCCAAGGATCTGCCATCGGCGAGGTACGTCTTCATTAGGCACGACAGCCATCGGTCCCCGCTGCAGCCCCCATACGACGGGCCCTTCCGCGTCCTGGAGGCGGGGGATAAGAACTTTGTGGTGGACATGGGGGGCAGGCCGGAGCGGGTCGCTATAGACCGTCTCAAGCCTGCTCACTTGGACATTGGGGAGCCAATGCAATTGGCCCTACCCCCGCGGCGGGGACGCCCTCCTAGGTCGGCCCCGGCACCTGCCTCTGTTCCTGCTTCGGCCCCGCCTATGGCCCGGGTTTCGGCCCCATCTGTTTCCCCTCCTGTGAAGCGCAGCCGTTATGGCCGCAGGGTCCACCCCCCGACTCGTCACTTGTTTTCCCCGTGACTTTGCACTATGTCATTGACTGTTCTGTTGTAGAGTCTATTTTTATGTTCATGAGTTGCGCTTTTGCTGTTTTGCATTGTTTTGTGTAGGTGAATTCTGGGGGGGCCTGTGTGGTGACCCACATCTATATAACTAGAGACATTCACCTAAGAGAGTTCAGTGTCGTTGTCGAATATATGACATGTAAAGTTGGAGCTAGTAAACTACCTCGACTACGTCTACTCTCACGTCTCCTGTCTCGTTGTTTTCTAACTCCACATCATACAATTTTCACTGACGTTTCACAGGCGAATATTGGCGGTGAAAATATAACCAGGATAAACATACGGTATTAGAATAAGTACCCTTGTCAATTTACAAACTAAACATGTGCGCATCACGTTAGATAACCGCTAGATACGGAAACATTTGGTTGTGAAATTGATATTAATTCAGACTGATAGCGTATCACGTCATAGTTGTTCCTAATTTTTAAACATTTTCATCACAATTGCGTCGACCATTGCATTTAAACAACGAGGATAGCCCCGCAGTCTCCTGCAGGGCTTCCAAAAATTGATTCATCTCATCATCAGCCGCTTCTCAGCGGATAATACGTAATGATCCTTTCGCGAAGATATACAGCGAAATACCGACGCAAGGATCACTATCGCTGCCTTACCAAACTAAATAACGGCTTTACATGAACTTTTTTTTAACAAATATTTTGAAATTGTATTATACTCTTTGCATAGGCGGACAACAAAACATCGCTGCTGAATGTCGTAGTAGTCTAGTTATATGATTTGGAAAGTCCTTTTCTCGGACGCTTTGCATTCTGGGAAAAGTGCTAATCGCTTTTCGATTGTCTCTACTGTTCAAGTTTAGCCCTTTAACAGTGGTAAACTGGATCTAATGGATGTTATATTGTAGCTACAGTGGAGCTGAATGCAAAACAAAAGCGTTTGAATTTACTAGTTTGCTTTTCAGCTTCGTTTAATTCAAGGTTTACGCATGCGCAGAATAAACTCTTTGGTCAGAAACCCCGCATAACAGCGCATAGGGACAGATCCGTGAAGGGACTACCAATTATTTTTCATCCATATTTTATACCGTATAATTGTCGCTGTATTTTCTATTCTGATTCATTTTGCGCTTCCTATACAGTCTATTGGTTGCACAACACGTCGTATACATGCATATGATTACCCTTTACGGAGACGTTATGACGGTCCAACCTGCACAGCGTGGCAGAGCCGCCCAGACGGCCGCGGATACAGCCAATGCGTTACGCTGGACAGGTTGAAAACCTCCGTCTCTTGCAGAGATGCAGAAACAGGCAACGATTAAAAGAACACCACATTTATTCGGTTTCATTTGATAACAGTGTTAATTACTCGTTGAGAGCCAAATTACACGTGAGGTGCCTTTTCAAGTCGTTCTCATTGAAGTCCGTAGGCCATAGAAAATGTGAGAGGGAGGACAGCGGAATGGTGTGCATGCAAGGACGAAGGCATATGAGTTTAAATACTTGGGGTCAACTGTCCAAAGTAACGGGGAGTGCAGAGAGAGGTGAAGAAGAGAGTGCAGGCAGGGTGGAGTGGGTGGAGAAGAGTGTCAGGAGCGATTTGCGACAGAAGGGTACCAGCAAGAGTTAAAGGGAAGGTTTACAAGATGGTTGTGAGACCAGCTATGTTGTATGGTTTGGAGACAGTGGCACTGACGAAAAGACAGGAGGCGGAGCTGGAGGTGGCAGAGTTGAAGATGCTTAGATTTTCATTGGGAGTGACGTCGAAGGACAGGATTAGGAACGATTATATACATAGAGGGACTGCTCAAATTGGACGGTTTGGAGACAAAGCTTAAGAGAGGCAAGATTGAGATGGCTTGGACATGTGTGGAGGACAGGTGCTGGGTATATTGGGAGAAGGATGCTGAATATGGAGCTGCCAGGGAAGAGTAAAAGAGGAAGGCCAAAAAGGAGGTTTAAAAATGTGGTGAGGGAAGACATGCGGGTGGCTGGTGTGACAGAGGAAGATGTAGAGAAATGGAAACGGATGATCCGGTGTGGCGACCCCTAACGGGAACAGCCGAAAGTAGTAGTAGTAGTAGGCCATAGAAAATAGAAAATAGAAAATGATTAACATAATTTTCATACTCATCAAACCATTCAGTGACCCCTCTGCCCTGTGGATGGGGGCATGGTAAATAAAATAAACCTATTTTATTAACCTAATGGCAAAACACAAATAATAGAACCTGTATTTTACCTATGTAATTTTCTCAAGTTAGAAAAGTAGGCCATGTCCCATGCCAGTGGTGTTTCAAGCTGTGGGTAGCATGAGACCAGGTGGGTTGCACGATGTCCACAATTAACACATTCTGATTGGAAACAATTTTTAAAAAATAATGTATTTCCGTTTTTTGTGATCTTGCTTCCATTCCATTATTCCAAGCGACTTTGAGTATTAGAAAAAGCGCTATATAAGTTTAATTTGTTATTATTATTTTATTATTATCATTATTGTTATTATTATTATTATTATTATGATTATTATGTGACATATTTTGAAGTAAAACATTCAAACCGGAGGGAAGCATGCGATTGGGTCCTTCAGGACATAACAGTGAAATATTGCCCCTTGTAGGTTTTACATGATGCCTGAAGGGGGAAGGGAAAACATTTTATGATATTGTTGGTTGGAATGTTATGCTTGTCCACCAAATCAGACGTGATGATGCAATCACAAAAAAATGGCTGTTGGAGGAAGTTAAGGTGATTAGATTTATCAGAATCAGAATCAGAATACTTTATTCATCCCCGAGGGGAAATTGGGTAATTAATTATATCTAAAATACGGATTTTTTGGGGGGGAGATTTTATTTTTTAACAAGTCGTTGAAAAGGTGTCTAATATGACGACAAAATAAGCTAACGAGGTAAAAAAAACAAAAACAAAAAAAAAACACTTTCATTTGACTTTGTCTTCAAAGATAGAAAAAAATTCGTTTTTGTACGTTTTGACTCGGTGTAAAGAACACTATGATTGCAGAATATCACAAAAAAATTTTTCGTCTGTTTGACCATTGGTAGGCCTTGATTGAAGGCTGAAAAATAGAGTCGAATATTAATTATCACGCTTTTTGATAAGTAATGAAAACGTATTGCTTACTGAAAAAAGAATTGTGAAAAAATTCCCGGGTAAAAAAAGTGTTTTCCACAGGTGGGGAAAAGTTATGGGACCTCTGACCTCTGACCCAGGCCACTGGATCTCACTGTTTCTCTATATGACCACCAGATGGTAATGAAGTGGTACTTCATTGATGGGATTTGCGTTTGCGTTTAAGGGATTTTGAATATCACAGTTTATTGTTCTCCTAAACCAGGGGTCGGCAACCTTTACTGTCAAAAGAGCCCCCCCCCCCAAAAAAAAAACCGTCTGGAGCTGCAAAACATATGTCAGCCTTATAATGAAGGTATTGTGGGAGTGCAGGAATGAGGAGATGAAGAGATCGAGTCGAGTCAATTCCGTTTACTCGCCACACAAAACGACACCGATACGGCACAATCTCTCGTGGCAACCAGCTAACCGCTAGGCTGCTGCAAACATGGCTCCACCCCGGAAACTCTAAGCAGTGCCTACGTCAGCACTCCGAAGATCTGCCTTAAAGGAGCAGCAGCCCCTGGTGAATCTACCCTCAATTGCGTATCACCACACAGCCCCCCCCCCCAGAATTCACCATCACGAAAAAATGCCAAACAGTAATGTAACACAAAAGTACTCAGTGAAACAGCCAACAGGCGAACAGGGTGGACCAGGCGGCCAAAACGCCTGCGCTGCATGGGTATGGAGGCGGGGTGAGGGCAGGGGCAGGGGACAGAGCCGGAGCCCGGGCAGGGGCCGAGGCTGGGCCAGGGGCCTGAGAAGGGGGGGGGGCGTCCGTGCATCCGTCTCAATTGCCAGTCTTCTCGCTAGTCTTGCCACTGGTAGTAGCTGGTCTCGAACGAGAGAGTGGGGTTGATGATGCGCAACTCTTCCTCGCTTTAATCATTGCGCAAGTTATCAGTCATCCATCACAGGACTAGATGGTCCTCGTCGCTGCGACGGACCAATAACAAGTCTAAATTAGCCTATCAACATTACTAATAGGTCTAAATGAGCATTCATTAAGTTGGGTGTTTATGATTACTTGGTACTTTAACTTTGTATTTCCATCACAATAATGTCATGTTTTGTTGCATTTATGAAATTAGAGAATTACAATAAAGAAAACTGTTTAGATTTTTTTGTCACTTGCAGATCATAATCACGACAGTCGACTGCTTATTTATGTACAATAGCGATATCAGATAGTCAGCTTCTTGTTACGGAAATCCGTCTTGCTGTTTGCAAATTTGTTTTACAAAAAAATCGTGATCTACCGTCAGCAAACTGCAATAGTTAACTAACTATTAGGCGTTATCAAAGTACAGCCAGCCAGGTTACCGACGCACCGCCCTCACCCTTCCAGCTGGATGACGTGATGTGGGTTGGCCAAGGTCATGAATGTTGTTGACAAGGTATAAGAATAATCACACATACAAAAGAACAAATAACAACCTCATTATAAAAATTCCCCATTGCTCACATTGGACGAATGGTAAAACTTGTACCATGTTTTATTTACAGCCTATTTTGGATAGGACAGCTTGTCTACTTGATTAGTTGGTTTGGCAGCTGGAAGATCCACTGAGACGCTAAGACGGCAGCAGAATTTCACCGGGATTGTCAGTGATTTTACATTTCCTGGTGAGAACACTTGTCATTTTGGCAGCATCCCCGTGGCTAAAGAATGGGGACAGCGGGGAAGGCTGTCAAGTTGTGCCCGCTTGAGAGATCCTTTTCTCGGGTTGATGAGTCATAACAAGGGCCAGGCAGGTGGTGAAAAGGAGCAGGAATGAAGTGAAGAGTTACATACCGGGGCCGGGGGCGTATCATGACGGGCTCCATTCATTATTACAGTATGTGTGCGTGTGCGTGAGAACGTCTGTCTGCTACTGCTTTAGTGTGCAAGCATGAACACACAGGGGTCTAATTCAAACGGCACCAAATCCGTATTATGTTCCCTTGATCCAGGTTACTGGGGACGGTTTCTTTTATCCCCGGGCAGTTTCTATGTTTCTGTTTTGTTTTGTCGTTTGCAGAGAGAGAGAGAGAGAGAGAGAGAGAGAGAGAGAGAGAGAGAGAGAGAGAGAGAGAGAGAGAGAGAGAGAGAGAGAGAGAGAGAGAGAGAGAGAGAGAGAGAGAGAGAGAGAGAGAGAGAGAGAGAGAGAGAGAGAGAGGTTGGAGTTGTGAACCCGGAGAACAGCATTCATTCCCTGTGATACAACCACATCTTGATCTTGAAGGATCCCCCACCCCACCTTTTTTTTTTTTTTTACTGCGGGGTGACATGCGTCTACTTATGATGTGATTTGGGGGGTTGTCTGTCTTTTTAGAAAATCACTCGTTTATCAGGCAGGCGTAGCCGATCAACTTGCCAGTCGTTGGATGGAGCGTCGTTGCTGCGGCAAGATGAACAAGCTTTGTATGAACTTTGCCGTCACCTGTTTGTGGCTCCTGTCAACAACGGTAAGGTCAGCGCCAGCACCATATCTTCTCACACAGTGGTCAGATATTTTCTTTTTTTCACGATAGAAAACTAGGTTAGGATATTATGGTCAAGAGACGATATCCTTTTTAAAAAAAAAATGTTTAGGAAAAAAAAATCCACATTATGAAGAGGGATTATGTTCCCTAACTCTCTTCTAGTGTATCAGTCTGTTGATTTATATTTACCTTACGAGTCTCTTAAGTTTCTTTAATGATCATATTTTAACTTATTCAGTCTATTTAGTGATGATTATAATGTGTGTGTGTGTGTGTGTGTGTGTGTGTGTGTGTGTGTGTGTGTGTGTGTGTGTGTGTGTGTGTGTGTGTGTGTGTGTGTGTGTGTGTGTGTGTCTGTTTAGAGAAAGAGCTAAACCCTGCTGATTTGTTGCTCTAAATCATTTATAATTTCAACAGAGATTAAATTTCTACATATCTACAATTCTCATCTAAAGATCTGCCATACAAGTGCAGATCACTGATAATGATACTGTATTTCAACTAAGGAGGTTTGATAGCCCCAATCAGTGATGATGGGGAAGAGAACGCGTAGAAAAGGCGGCTTTGGGAATTAATTCCCTATTCTCATTCATCATCACTGGAGGGGATTATTTACTAAAAACCAATTACTCAAAACATTTGAGTATTTTTTTTTACAAAATGGGCCATCTGCTTTCTTGTAGAAGTGATACAAAGTCTTTGTTGTTATATTAAACCAAACACAGAACATAATAGGACATTTATTCATTTATTTAGCAAGAGCCACGCAAAACATTACATTGCACCACATTGTACTTGTAGAGCTACTTTTAATCTTTAGCTGGAAAGGAGACAATCAAGCAATGGTCAGCACCAAACAACATAGAACAAAAAGACCAATCCAAAGTACCTAACACAGTCATCAGTATACTGATGTTCCCTGAAGGAGATGCCCAGTGTTTTTGGGAAGAACTCCAAGAAGAAGGAGCTGATCGCCAACCTGGGTGAGATCTAACAGAGGATTGAGAAGGAGCACCAGCTCTCACCCGGAGGCTTCCCAAACATCACCAAGATGCAGGAGCTGCTTAACGGCCAGGACTTCTCCAAGTTTGCACTGCTGAAGCCCAAACATACAACTAAAACAACCAACAACTGATTATGTAGGCTTGCACCTTGGCGAGGCGCGCTCGTTTGATGATGTCTGTGATGGTATACTATTGCTACCATCATAACATCATCCCTCCAAAAAGAAAAAAATATTTATTTCAAATTTGTCAATTTGTTCTTTTAGTACACCCATATAATTTCCTTTCAGCAGATACTGTGGCCATTATTCAATCCATGCATCTACTGCCTATCTTTCCTGATTATGAACAAGCTGTAAACAGAAACATTAGACACTATGGAGCAGCCAGGGTTCAATTAGGCTATAGCCACTGTTAGATGACAACCTCATGACCCCTCTCATAGTAATGTTGTGTGCTGCTATTAATATTCTCGGTTGCTTTCAAAACCCAAAACACGCTGCGCCAGAAATTGGTCCACCCCAAGCATCGGGTCCCCCCGGCACAGAGCAGTACAGTTTACGCTGTGCCGGGAGGATTGCCAGGATTTGTGCATCGCGGAAACCAAACAGATGCTGGCCAAGAGGATGGTACAACACAGGAGAGCTAACGCGTCAGACCAGGACTCCGCAGTCTACACCCATCTACAGGCCAGTGGCCACTCTTTCAAGGATGAGGATGTGCACATCCTTTCGGTCGTTATGCCACTGTATTATTTATAAGGGTGGGGATACCCGCAGTCAGCTGAGACTGAAGAGGTCACTTAGATGAGTGATGAAACGTTTCTCTCAATAAATGTTGTGTCCAGATGAACTGATTCACCTTTCTGGGATATCAATATTCTGTTCGTTTTACTTGAATTTTAGAAATACACGATCCTCTTGAAGCTGAAAATCTTTCAAGATCTTGATAATTGGGGGGGGGGGTCTCAACGCTGTGGGCATTTTTGTCAACCCCTGGCATTTTATGTGTTTTTTGTTGTTGAGATGGAGGGTGTCTTTTTTTTCCCCATTCGGTTGTGGCAATGTGACTTTGTGTCCTTAAAAACACTATTAAGGGTTCCAGCGTTGCCACTGCAGCTGTCTTGGCACACAGATAGTGTGCTTGCACTGGCTCTTGCCACCACTGCTCAGTTTGTAAGTCAGCTGTCCCATGTTGGCACAGAGCCGCTGACACGGCTGTCACACAGCAGTGTCCAATTAGAGAACAGGTGAGAACAGCACATGGCTGCCGATAAGGTGTGGAACAGTTGACTCAGCCGGAGCTTACCTCGCTGGCTTGAGGAGAATGTCATGAAATGGGGTGGATACCACTCACTGGTAAGAAATAATGACATCCTCACACTTCTTTACCTAAAAATCTGGGAGAAGATTAACCCTCTCCTTCTGCACCATCATTACAAAGTTAAAGCTGAAGCGCTGAGCAGCGTGCAGCAGACGTGCACAAACATCAGAGACGCCCTCCTTATGTTTCGTTGATGTCCATGTTGGCCAGCCTATGTCTCCAGTTTGCCTCAAAGTAAAAAAAAAAAAAAACTCTCGAGATTTCTCCCTTGTTTCGTGTTATGCCATGTTTAAATATGAGGTGGAAGTCTTTTTGTCAACGGAAAAACAGGTGTTCATCATATTTTGGAAACTCAATTCTTGTTCTGCTGTGCGTGTGTTGTGTTGTGTTGTGTTGTGTTGTGTTGTGTTGTGTTGTGTTGTGTTGTGTGTGTGTGTGTGTGTGGGGGGGTTAACATGCATGGCACAAATTATGCACTGAATCTCAGAAATCAGATTGATGGAAGACGCAGAGAGAAAGCCCCTCAGTAATGATTCAGCTTATTAGGATTGGTGCCTATTATGGACACATCGGGAGGTGGGCACCGGGATTATAATGAGATGCATCATCTCTCCAAATACACACAGTCTCACAGTTTCTCTGTCACTTCTCCTCTGAATTTTTAATGTTGTGCTACTTAGTCATGGAGCCTGTCAGCTGGAGAGGACTAAGTCGAATTAGAAGTGATTGCTTTGGTATGGATAGTGATGGGGTTTTTTTGTTTTGTTTTTTTTGTCTTTTCTAAGGAGGAGGTGTCCTGATTGTTTAGAGCCTGTGTGTTGTTACAAGTTGTTTTACTTATTAAGTAATTATCCTCCGTGGCTTCCATGCAGTAATATTTCATTTATCTCGGTTACTATGAATACAACTGCCAATACTACTATGTTCTCTGCCTGCTACTTGTTTTAATCCCAGAGTACCTTATTTCCATATTGACCACATTTACTACAAGCTAATTAGGGATTTCATTTTTCACATATCCCCTTGAGACATACATACATACATAGATGATTAATGCTTAGTTATACTGAGTTAAAATTTGTCAGGGTTGGAGGTTCAACAATATATGGTGAAATATATACTGCTTTTTTTTTCTTTTATGGAAAGCAAGTTGCAAAGTGCTTCCCCTAATTGTTCTCATGTGTTGTGATTTAGGGCGAGACCAAAGAAACTGTCCTCACATACGAAATTTGAGCAGCACGTTGGATGTGCAAAACATAAAGAACACTAACAAGAGGCAGGGCAAGGTGTGAAGATGAAATAAAATGAAAACATGCACAGAGAGCAGGAAATTTCGGGTCACTTGTACTTTCCATGAAATAGACCGACAAGGTGAATCCAAGCAAAAGCTTTGATCCCTTAGTAATTTTCACTTCTCAGTCCAATTCAGTCAAAATGGGAACTGAGAGCTGAACAGCAGATGAAGGGGAGGAGACAGGATATGACTTTTAAGCCTTGAGACAGCTGAAGGCTTAGCAAGGCATTTTGGTTGTTTTGAAGCAGTCATTGTATTTTCATACAGCACGTAGGATCATAGCCTCAGTCCCTAGTTCTCCTCATGACATTTACAGTTATCCTGTTCTTGATAATGTTCCACTTCTTTCCAAGACAAATGATCAATAACTCCCAATAACTCAGATCAGTCATCGAGGTCATTGCGAGAAGTCTTGAACGGAGAACTGACAGTAAAATAGAGAGAGGGAGGACATATCCCTCATTGGTATTGTTTGTAGTCATCCATTGTCCTTGCCTGAAGGAGTTGACTTATTGATCACGTGTTGCCAAGTCATTCTCATTCAAAGGATCACCAAGACATAATTATTTCTATTGATTAACTCTCATCTTATAACATAACTACAATAAAAATGTCCTTCATTTTAGGCTGTCCTGTTACACCACAGCCCCTCCCCACCTCTCTTCTCTCTTTCACCCAATCACACTGAAATAAAGCCCGAATCATATTTGGGCCAGATAGGCACAGTATTTCTAAGTCACTATCTATGTTTTCATCAACCTATTTTTATGTAGGGTTTTTTTTTATGGCTGCAAATCAGAAAAGCTGAAAGGGGATGCTTAATTTTGAAAAAATAAAATAAAATAAATCAACCCAAATGTTGCAAAAGGTTTCATTAAGGTGCTGATTATGTGATCAATCGATGGAAAGGGGATTTTGACACTTATCAATGCTGGCACTAATGCTGTCCAACACTGTACACAGGAAGATGGTTCACCCAAAACCACTTAAAATTCACTTAACATTTTGGCATTAACATTTAAGGTGTTGTTTTTTTTTTAACTATTTAGGTTCTAGATGGATAGGGCTTTCCACACAAAGAAATAGTGTGCCAGAAATTGGGAAGGGTCGCAAGAAAGTATTTGAAGTCAACTCAGTGAAGTACTACATGATTGAACCTATACAAATTCAACATTCTCTGCAAGTCAAAACAAATGTTTCGAATCATTTGTGTCTGCCATTTGAAATGTCTTCTAAGATCAGTAAATTGATTTAAAAAGTTGGGAAAAAGTAAAAAAACTCTCTCCTCAATCATATCCTACAGGTGGAGGAGACAGCCAAGCCCTTGGACTACCAGGACCCAAGTCTCCTGAAACAAATTCCACAATCTATTTTATATGAATCATCTGCAGAGGGGAGAGGAGGAAAAGAGCAGGCCATGGGAGCTTCCCTGAATGCCAAACATCTCTCCAAAGACTCACAAATCATCTCCACCAAACCCAGACCACCAAGTTACAGCTCTCTCAGCCCATACAGTTGGTCGCAGAACTTCTCCCAAGCCCTGGATCAATATCTGTACCGCTCTTCCCCCAAATCCAAAAGTCCTGCAAAGACTGCCTTGAAGGCCAAGAAGATCCTTGGCTGGGGAGATTTTTACTTCCACGTGAAAACTGTTAAATTTAGCCTGTTGGTGACAGGGAAAATTGTCGACCACATCAACGGGACCTTCGGTGTCTATTTCCGCCATAACTCATCACGCCTAGGGAACATATCTGTAAGCATCGTCCCACCTTCCCAAGCCATGGGGTGGGATGTTCTGGACCCTGGGGCTCAAAGCCCCAACTCCAACAATGGCCAAGTCTTGGGTCAGGGGTTCCAGTCCCAGAACCACCCTCAGTCGACTGGCCCTGGTACCCTTGACCAGCAGAAGCAGCAAGATTTGATGATGACGACGACGGAGCTCAACTGTCGGGTTGAGTACCAGAGAACCGACCGGTCCAAGAAGACTAAACCCTGCCTCTACGACCCGGGGAAGATCTGTTATTCTGAGAACACCCAATCACAAGGAGCCTGGATCTGTGCCAAGCCATTCAAAGTCATTTGCATCTTCATAGCATTCACCGGAACTGACTATAGACTGGTGCAGAAAGTCTGTCCAGATCACAACTATCAGACTGACCACCACCAGCAGCACTTTGGATGATGGGAGTCTGTGAAATAACTAAAAGTGCAATTTAGATGTCAAGACATTCAATCGCTACAAACTGATGTGTTTATTTTCAACATGTATAGTGCTGGGTGCTTGTAAAATGTGTGCATTATGTGTCTGCAATGGTTTTGCATTGTTGAGATTGGGATGTGAATGTCCCCAACAAAAACTCTTAAAGACAATATGGCCACATATCAGTGAATGTAGTTTTGAAATACAAAAAAAAGTACACATACAACATGAACTGTTTAGAACAACACATCTTTAAGATGATCACTGTAAAGGAAGAAAAAAATGTGCATTGGACTCAAACTATGCTCACTGATCCAATGGAAACGACAATTTCAAATGTTAAAAATGCTTTTACAATTGTGCATACTCGTGCATACTTTCAGGTTTTATAGATACAATTGATATTATTGAATACATTCATTTGAACCAAAAATGCAATGCCTGCTCTAATGTACATTCTGAGTTTGTTCATAAAGTAATTGTAGGCAATAAGTGATAATCAAGTAATACATAGATTAAACTACTTTAGTCATTTTGAAAGCTTTATGTAGAAAATAGTTTTTAAAGACTGTGGCATCTGTATTTTCTAAAATATTGACAGCTGAATTTCAGCTCCATTTGTTAAAATTTCAAAACGATGTTTAAAGCATTTTCGAATGAAACCCTTGAATTGTTCAACTCTGTATTTTGATTTTAAAGCTTTAATGGAATATATTGTACATAGACTTATTGTATCAAATACTACATGTGCAACTATATGTGCAGTGATGGATGATCAGCCTGATGTGACTTTCATTGTTGAATTTTCATTTTCAAACTCATTAATATATTCATTTACTTAGCTTTAAGCACAGTTGCCCAAACTATCACCAAACATCCTCTCTTTGCTCCTGTGGAAACTATTATTGACAAAGATCAGACACAGTTAGTCCTCTGAAGAGACTGACTAGAATATACTATGGCTTAACTAATGATTTACCATTGCTAATAATAGTTTTATCAGGGACAGATGTGGTAGGCATGTCCATGGCTCCTATCCCACTCTGTCTTCACCTCCACCCCTTCCATCTTTTCTCCCATTCCAGCCTCTGGCTACCTGGGACATGTTGTCTCTGTCACTGCGGAAATTATTACAGGTAGATACTCAGTTTTTTCTCATTTACCTGCTCAAGAGTTTTGCAGATTAAAACAGTTTGACCGAATTCCTCACTTTTAACGGCAATAAAAGCCAGATCTCATAGTAGCTGTTTATTTATCTGTTTATGGTTTATTTGAAAAAGGGGGTAGATATAAACACACTTACAGAGTGAACATCATCAGATCCAGTAGTGCACCATAGCTTATGCTAATTTTCAAATGGGCATTTTAAATGACAGAAAAGTTAAGAACAAGCAAATGGAGATGAAATATATAAAAGTATGGTTGTAACTGTGTGTGAGAGCTAGTTGACATCGACGCTGGTAAGATGAACTGTCACTTGCCTGCCTTGATCATTTATACTTGTTTTAAGAGAATAATTTTTCCTCTTTTTTTACGGAAATATCCATGTTCATACTGTTTTCGGCAAACTTTTCTACCCAGATAGTGACTGTTTTAGCTAAGAGGCATATGGATGCAAACTAGACTATCGTGCCAATCCAGGTGACCTTGATGGAGTGGGTCACCTGATCAAGGGCTGTGTATTCTGTTGTTGTTGACCTATTCCCATGGACTTTTCAGTGTATTGATACGATTGCATAAGCGGTTGTGTTTTTCACTAACAGAGACCATCTCTCTGTCAGCCTGTTGGTCAGGGGGAACATAGTTCACATAAACCAGCTTTTCGGAACAGAAAGAAAGCTACTTCTTTTCCCAAAAGGATCTCGTCCTCTTTAGGTGAAAGTGGGGATGAATTCTGAGGTTTATGCAATACATAATGTGCTTCCGGCGTAACAGAATATTAACAAAAGATGGCAAGAGACCTCTTTAAACATGTAGTTATGCTAGTTTTGTAATCTATTTGGCCAAAGTAACAACTAGTTACATAACTATCATGCGGCTACAATCTGGCCTTCAGCAAACAGAACCCTGATAACTCTGCATCCCTCCCTATGAGGCCGACCCACATTATGGTTTTTCATGTCCAAGGTTTTCAAAAGCCGCTCCACTGGATAACATTTAATTTTTCACTGCCTTTCATCAAATGGCTTATTTAGATCTTCAAAGACACATTATACTGACTCAGTGGTCTCCATGTGAGCGTTTCAAAGTGTTATGAAATGGCCTTCTTACTCGTTGCTTTAAGTTTCATTATACAAGTATAGGCTACCCTGCATGAGGTTTTCACAAAAAGGTATCAAAGGAGCACTATTAAAACACCACCAACACTCAAACAAAATGAAAGACAAAGTTCCTTTTGTTTTTGTAAATTTTGGTTATTGCACAGTGGGTAGTTCCATGTATTTGTATCTTCTTGTGAGGATTTTGAATGCAATTAAATGGTCCCACGCAGCAGTTTTGAGAAACACAAAACACTATTTAATCTCCCCATGCAGGGTCTACGTCCTTGGGGTTGATGTTTTTGGTGCAATGTGTGACAAAGAATGTAATGTAAAGTAGGACACACATCATTTGTCAAGCTGCCTGGAATGAAAGCTGCTTGTTACCTACGTTTTGTGACTGTTTGTATGTTTCTACAATTTCCTCACCACAGCCCTTGTGCCTCAGGGCTCCAGGACGCATGGGGCGACAGGGGCAAATTGTTGGGGAGTTGCTCAGACGAGGCCTATCTGATGCTGGCCAGTGGACAGGACAGGAGAGCTTGGCCCTGGATGACCCAGAGATGTGGAGTCTCCTCCAGCAAGAGAAGGACAGACAGTGTCGGGGACTGGAGCTTATCGCATCAGAGGTGGGCTGAAAAAGGAAAGATGGAGGGAGAGAGAAGGAAGGGGAGTGTGAGAAAGCATGTGTTTGAATCAGTGTTGACAAGGAGACTTAACCATAATCAGAACTAAACTAGCTGTAATTTTCATTAATAAAAGAAAAGTGCAAAGCTTTAACATAACATATGGTAGAAAGGTAGCTTTACTACACATACCAGCCTCCTATGGAGCCACCTGGATGAAGGGTACAAAGACATGTTGTCTTGCTCACACCACAAGGCCTATAATATCATGCAGCACAAAATGACCAGGGTTACACAGTGGCGCAGTGGTTAGTACAGTCACTTCACAGCATGAAGGTCCTGGGTTCGAGCCCCAGGGTTGTCCAACCTTGGGTGGGGGGGTCATCCCAGGTTGTCCTCTATGTGGAGTTTGCATGCTCCGGTTTCCTCCCACAGTCCAAAGACATGTAGGTCAGGTGAATTGGCCATGCTAAATTGTCCCTAGGTGTGAATATGATGGCCCTGTGATAGACTGGCGGCCTGTCCAGGGTGTCTCCCCGCCTTCTGTCCAATGACTGCTGGGATAGGCTCCAGCATCCCATGACCCCAATTGGGATATGCAGTTTTGATAATGGATGGATGGCTGGACAAAGTGGCCATTTGGAGACTCCAATTGGGCATTTTAAAGATGCATATCCAGAACTAAAAGAACATAAAATGCTCATATTTTGGTGCCATATAATCAAATTGGAAGAAGCAACTAGTAAGACTTATGGCAATAGCTTCATTGAGTCGTAGGCTCAAGAGACAAATCCAAAGGAAATTACTTTCATTCAAAACACAATTTCTATTATAGACGAAGATGAAACTGTGTTTTGAGCTTCTGCAAGTCCATTTCATTGATTTCATAGGTTAAATCTGACACTTTCGGAACAAACTAAAAAGGGTAACCTTTCTGCAGAGACAATGATTATGCAGTTTTCAAGAACTTAAGCCATTTCAGTTTGTGTACCTCATTTTTGGCCATGGGCTCAGAAATCAAGGTGCATCGTAACAGGTTAATCAATAGCATTAGTGCAAATTTATTGAAAGCTTACCCTGTATCAGTTCACAGTACATTTAGTCCAGACTGTCCCAACCACAAGACAGTCAGAGCTTCACATTCAGTGCTAAAAGGACTTGGAAGTCATGTTGCTTGTCACTACACTGCCACCAACAGACATCCAACAAACAGTCACTTTGAGCTTGAACACACGACCTATGTATGACAAAAGGACGACATTAAGGCAGAGTGCGTCAATCAGAAATACAGTAATAAAACTGTGAAGGAGCCTCCTTCAGCAAAATAACTCTCAGTCACTAGTTAAGAGCATCTGAAGTTTCTATCATTTTTCAACCTTTTCCCTTCAGAGAATTTCCTGAGAATTTGATGGCGTCTCCCCTTTACAAGTCACTGATTTCATCTAAGAAGGCTGTGGGAGATGAAGGCAGCCCTCATTCTTTTCTTCCTCAACAATTACGAATTGGCAGCAAAGTCACTCACAATAGTCAGTCAGTCAGTCAGTCGCAACTACAGGCCAGCCCCCAGTAGAGACCACCCCCTCCACTCTCCCCCCTTTTATACAGTGAACGGTCAAGTGATCCCATTAGATTCCCTTATTGATCTCTTCTTCTAAATCAAGACATAGTGTTGATGAGGGGGGAGTGGGAATGATAGCGTGCTCGTAGTGGGGGGGGCATGTAGAGAGAAAAGTAAAGAGACGGTTTTTTAGCTACACGGGGGAGTAGTTTAGGTCCTGCTGGAATGATTGAGGGATTTCCGAAATGCTGACAGGTTTAGGGTAAAGACACAAGATGGGGAGAGTGGGTGGTTGAGGTGCACAGAGATAAAAAGAGAAAGGAGAGAGAGAGAGGGAGAGAGAGAGAGAGAAGAGGGCAGAGGCAAGAGGGATGTAAGGTAAAGAGAAGTACAGATGACAAGGGAAGTCAAAGAGAATGAGAGATGGGAGGGAGTCGAGAGAGTGAGCTAGGGAAATCGAGTGAAAAGATAACAGAAGGAAAAGAGAAAAGGAGACAGTGAGATGGAAGAGAGTCACAGAGTAAGTTAGAGACAGATAGAAAGAGAAAAATGGAAGGGTCAGAGGCAAGAAAGAGAGAGAGAGAGAGAGAGAGAGAGAGAGAGAGAGAGAGAGAGAGAGAGAGAGAGAGAGAGAGAGAGAGAGAGAGAGAGAGAGAGAGAGAGAGAGAGAGAGAGAGAGAGAGAGAGAGAGAGAGAGAGAGAGAGAGCGCGAGAGCGACTCTTGAGTTTCTTTGGGAGTCTTGACAGAGTCGAACCCCATGGTGTTCTGCATTAGAGTCCTCTATCCTCATCTCATATTTTGGCTACAGTAACTTTACAACTTTTCCCTTTTTTATCTTAAATCTTTATATCACTTATTATGCAGCTTAAATTTAATATTAAATTTATACTTGTCAAAGTTTAAGACTATCGCTCCTGGAAAGGTTGTGATAAGCCCTTTGGAATATTCTCTTTTATCATGTTTAATTGATTTACATTTTAATAGAACTGACCTGGTTATCTTTGTTGATTTAGGTCTTGGGCTATTTTTTGAAATTAAAATGCTAATAAAAAAATGGATTGCTAACTTGGATTAGATGCTATCACTTTGAATCAAGTATCGGTGTCAGGTTTAGCCGAGCTGATCAGTCAGTCCTCGCCACGTTGTAATATAAAATTTTACATCCCTAAAAGAATATGTATCCCTTAATATCCCCGCCATTGCGAGAACGCGCAGGACTCCAGATGGTGACTAAAATGGTCACCAATGCAACTAACTTTTTAAATTTGCGACCATTTTTTTTCCTGCCAGTTGCCAGTGGCTGTTTCAGTATAATGAATGAAGACAGACGCACGATGTCAAGTTCAGTAACCATGTTAGAACAGATACAAGTCCCTGTGTGGGGGATCGATAGCTTCCTAACTGCTTCTGGCATATGAGAGCCTGGCTAGTCGATTGCCTATGACTTAGACCCCGTAACATCATCCTTTTCAATAGAAACTGCAAATGCAACAGCATCACATTAAGTTCTTAGAATACAAATAAATTCTGACATAACAATTCTAACCTGAAAACAAACATAACAACCAAACAAGTGTTCCTTAAGTTGCCATCCAACTTTTCTTTCGTCTTCTCTCTCGCTCTTTTTTTTTTTTTAAGTCTGAGTCCCATAATAGAGAACAATTCAACATTTTAGAACAGTCCTTGCTTAAAATTGAGCCTGTCCGGTGGCTTTGCACAGCCATCCCACCCAAGAGTAAGTGTGGGCTCTGGCAGAGGTAGGGTTAGAGCTGTGAGCTGGTGAGATTGGTGGGGAAGGAGCCTCACCCTCAGTTTGCTCATGCCTCAGTTCTGTGCACCTTGCCCTCAAGTCTGGACTATGATCTGGCTCATCCAGGTGAGTACATGGTGTGTTGTCCTGGTTTGACATCTGCTCTGCTATGTGCAGATCCACCCTGTTGTGGTGGTACAGAGAGCCACCGACATCCACCAGGTAAAAGCGTGGCATGACTTTTTGTAGGCACATGCCCTGCCTCCGACATCCTGTGTGGTCCCCTGGCAGCGGTTTTATCCTGATTTTCTCACCCACCTCCAGCTCTGGTAGGTCAGGAGCAGTCCAGTCATAGAAGCACTTGGCAAGCTGTTTCCTGTGATGCAGTTTGTCTGTGACCCCAACCATGATGCAGGGCTCAGGTAGCTTGTTCGCTACGGGGATGGGAGTCTTCAGACACCTTGACAGGAGGTGCTGTGCTGGACTGTTCTCCATGTGTTCGGTTGGTGTGTTCCGCCAGTGTAAAATGGCCTGCCAGGGGTCGTTGCCATCATGTGCAGCCCTGCGTAACAGATTTTTTTAGCAACTTTGATGGCCGACTCAACCTTACCGTTTGCCTTTGGGTGCCTTGGAGAGGCAGTCATGTGGTCAAACTGCCATTCTGTAGCGAAATGTTTGAACTGGAAGTTAAACTGTTGCCCATTATCCACGATGACCTTGTCAGGCTGGCCATGCCTTGTGAACTGTGCCTCGCAGCGCTTAATGATGGTCTCTGCAGACAAGTCTTGGAGCAGTTCAATCCCCCAGAAGTCAGAGTAGTGATCAACGATGAGAAGATAGTCCTTTGGTCTGTACCTCAATAAGTCCATGCTGATGATCTGCCAAGGCCTTGTGGGTAGTTCGTACAACAGCATGGTTTCCTTTTGCTGTTCCTGAGCATACTCGTTGCAGATAGTGCAGTTGCTGACAAAGTCTTTTATATCTGGCTGCATGTTTGGCCAGTATAACTTGGCAGCAGCATGTGTTGCCGCCAATGTGACTGGAGTGTATGCAGGTGAGCAACTCTGGTCATAGTGTTTTGGGGATAATGACCTTTTGACCTCTGAACAGGATGCCGTTTTGTGCACTGATCTCATCTCAAAAAGGCCAGTATTCTCTCAGTCTGAGCGGTGTTCCCTCTTGCAGGTCCGGCCAACTGGTGAGAACCATGGACTTCAGTGACTGCAGATGTTCATCCTTGTCCATGTGTTGTCTGACCTAGGCCAAGCAGTGATCTGTGATGTTTAAATAGTCTGCCTGATTGATCTGTTGAACATCTTGTTGTTCCTGCAGAAGTGAGCAGATGGCATGCCGTTGATATGCTGTATCTCTGCCTGTGCATTGCACCGTTGCCCTGCTCTGTGTGTCGCTGATAAACATCTGAGGTCCTGGCTTGTAAACGACCTTCAGGCTGTAGTTGTGCAGAGTCAGGAGAATGCTCTGAAGCCCCCTGGGTGCAGGGGGAGAGACTTGCAGAATATAGCAATGAGTGGCTTGTGATCAGTTTCCGCAGGGATCATCTCACGACCATACAAGTACTGATGGAAGTGCTGGCAGGTGAAGATGCTGCTGAGGCACTCTTTCTCGATTTGTGCGGTTTTGCTCAGTGGGAGTGAGAGCTCTTGAGGCAAACGTGACTGGGTGGCCTCCCTGCATAAGGCAGCAATCAAGTCCTCTTTGGCTGGAGTCACTCTGGATTGTGATAGGCTTTATTACATCATAGTAATGCAACAGTGGCATAGACGAGGCCAGAGATTTCAACTCCTGTACTGCTGCCTCATGCTTGGGTAGCCAGTGCCATGGTGTCTCTTTGTCCAGCAGCCATCGCAGAGGCTTGCAGACTCAGACCAAGCGTGACATGAATTCTGTGAGATAGTTTGCAAAGCCGATGAGCCACTGCACTCCTTTTGCATCAGTTGGGTTTGGCATGTCAAGGATCGCCTTCACTTTTTCAGGGTCCGGCTTCAGGCCTGTGGCTGAGAGAATATGGCCATGGAAGTGAACGTCTCTCACCTTGAACTGCAGCTTCTTCAGGCCAAGGTGCAGCTTGATCGCTCGGCAGCGCTCCATCGGTGCAAGGAGCTTTATATCATGGTCATGTTCTGCTTCTTGATCAGAGTCACCACAGCCTACGACCAAGATATCATCAGCGATGGGTTTGATGCCCTTCAGCCCAGCCAGCAACTCATGCTGCTTGCGCTGGTAGACTTCAGGTGCCAAGGAGATGCCAAACGGGAGCTTGAGCCAGTGTTTTCAACTCCTGGCAGCTGATGAGTGCGCGATACACGAAACAAGCTTGTACTGCTATGTATTACAAGTTTTTTTTTCCTCCATCTATATTGCTCTTCCACTCCTCATTTGTCAAGCACTTTTATCAATACCATTGATGGTTTCGGGAAGAAACTATATATCTATTTATTTATGTGTTTGTTTGTTTGTTTATTTATTTATTTTTTGCCTGGAGCCCTGCATGCACTTACTGTAAGTGGACATCGACTGTTACATTTACATTTCATGTAAGGAAATTAAAAGTATAACAAACTGTTTGAATTTCTTTTTTTGTTTTTATAGTATCAACATGGTTTTACAAGACAAAGTAGCATACTGAAAGCACCAGCATTTTTCCTGTTGCAGTTCATCTTTTTCATAAAACTATGCTGATATACTAAAAAACAGCAACAAAGAAGATAATCAAATAAATAGTTATACAAAACAACACACAAAAACGTGGCATTCCCAGATATACGGGAAGCATATTCTTTTGGGAATACAACATTTGACAGCACACGAGTGAACGCAGGTTGTATTTGGACAGAACAGATGACACAGAAGTGTAAAATGAATGAGGCTGCAAATCGTAACATCTCTGCTCTTTTTACTTCCTGTCAGAACTTCTGTAGCCGCGCTGCTCTGGAGGCCCAAGGCTCGTGTCTGAACAACAAATACTCAGAGGGTTACCCAGGACAAAGGTATTTAAAGGTCATGTTGGCTAAATGGTGAAACACCAGAACCAGAAACACTGCCGACGAAAAATATCACTGTCTTTTTGGATCATTTGAATTAGGGGTTGGATGCTGGGGGGGACAACCTGAAGAGGCCAGCACTGTTAGGCTGATGTGATAATGTTAACATGCCAGACCAGCGTATCACGTGACTGATGGTTAAACTAGCTAAACACTTCATTTAAAAAACTTAATCAGTGCATTTCTCTCAACACGCTGTTAATAAGTGCAGGAAAAATAAAAAAGGAATTGTTTAAAATTATATGATGTCATTCTGATACAAAAATAGCCTTTGGGGACAACTGACCACAGATTCATAAATTAAAGAAAAATTGGTTTTGTACCACTGAAAACCACATTTGTGAAAGGGGCAGATAACCAGGGTAATTTAAGATAATAAATTACAGGTACCTTAGTGATACACCTTGCTTGATTTTATTGTGACAATAATGAGTAACGTAAAAGTTGTTAGGGCATTGGTATACTTGTGTGGCATTGGCGTATTGCTGTTAGTGAGTGAAAAGCCCAAGTCTCCAAATTACTCCTTTTACAAGAGTTAAGAATATATTATTCTTGAAATAATTGGTTTTGAAATGGTTTTGTAAACTCGCTAACAAGGAGCCATATAATCCTTCAATGGAATCAAAGCATTAAGTCGCCAAAATTGGAGGGAAAAGATCTTCCACCCGACAACGGCAATGTGTCTGTCACCCTCTTAATGATATTTTTTACTTCTTGTTAACAGCTTAAGAGTTGTGCTGGTCTCTTGCCTGCTCTCAGGTACTATGGTGGTGCTGAGGTAGTGGATCAGATTGAGTTGCTGTGCCAGAGCCGGGCGCTCGCTGCCTTCAGTCTGGATCCAGGTTTGTGGGGTGTCAATGTCCAACCCTATTCTGGATCCCCGGCCAACTTTGCAGCCTACACCTCCGTACTGCAGCCCCATGATCGCATCATGGGTCTGGATCTGCCCGATGGAGGACAGTGAGTGACATAACTAAGTAACTCTTTTACCAAGAGGTGTTGAACTGTGTAGAAAATCTTGGGTTATCGTTTCTGTCCCTCTGTCCATTTATACACACACATGCATAGGCAGAAATAACAAACACACCCATGCACACAAAAGCATTCAGGAAATACCAGCAGAAAATGGCAGAAGAAGGCCGATGGGATAAATCTGATTTTACAGCCATAGAATCTACATTTCAAATTTTCTGAAATTAAGAAGGGCAGAACAAGATGAAGAGGGGGAGACAGGCTGAAGAAGGAAATATTAAACTGGAGAGTGCAGAGAAGTGGGTGGTGCAAAAGGCAGCGAAACTCATTATTAACAGGGTGTTGACATTTTTTTCCACTGTTAATTTGTACTGCATTGTTGAGTCTACTGTGTGCGAAACTGTGTTTCAAGGAAGGAAGAGATAAGATGGACAAGTCCATAGTTCCAGACTTTTCTCTCACCTAGCCCCAGAATGATGGAATAAACTCCTGTTTTACATCAGCGTTGCAGAATAGCTGAATTCATTGAAGACAATCAAAAAAAGTTCCTTTTCCAAGACTACCTTTGTAGGTTGGTGACTTGGAATCCTTATTAGTGCATCACCGGTAGCGCGCTTTGACTAATGCACTTAACATGACATGGACTCTTAGCTTTGATATAATTACTGTTCAGCACTCTAAGATGCTTGTAACGTGACACACAAATATATCTGCTAATTGCTGGCTTTCATAAGTTGCTTTGGACAAAAATGTCTGCTAAATGGGAAAATGTAAGAATGAAGGAACAATATTTTACTCTGGTCAGAAGCTGGATATGATCACACAATGTTGAAACATCTTAGAATGTGCATTTGCACCCTGAAGTACCAAAGTGCACCACCTAGTACAATCCGAGCATGTGTATTGAGCTCCTTCTATTCTTTTACGTTAAAGCTTAACCCATGGTTACATGACTGATACCAAGAGGATCTCAGCCACTTCCATCTACTTTGAATCGATGCCCTACAAACTGGATGTGAGTGCCTTTATTGGGATTTTGCAAGTAAAAATAAAAGTTCAGACCAAGATTGCAACTGGGAACCTAAGTTTCTTCATTTGTGTTCTTTCTCCTTCACAGTGTTGGTTATTTTCATCCTGTTAAATATGATTGTGAGATATTTTATCTCTTAATGTCTACAATGTTATTCCTCCTATTTTTGATTCGCCTGTCCTTTGCGGCTTTCTGTATTGTCCTGTAGCCTAAGACGGGTCTGATAGACTATGACCAGCTGGAGAAAACAGCCCATCTCTTCAGACCAAAGCTCATCATAGCTGGAACCAGCGCTTATGCCCGCCTCATCGACTATGCTCGCATGAAGACGGTATTTTTATTTGTCCTATTCTATTCTATTTTACATCTGTTGTTTTGGAGCTATGTTATGTATCTAAATTTCTGGTGGCAGAATACAGTACAATTCCCCAGGCACTCAATGGTGGCTGCCCATTGCCCCTAGCAACACAGCTAGGATGGGTTAAATGCAGAAAATGAATTGACTCATGGGGATGAATAAAATAGTAATACACACACACACACACACACACACACACACACACACACACACACACACACACACACACACACACACACACACACAGTCACAACATTGCCCTTATTCTATTCCAGAGCTCTTCGACAGGGGTTCCGTGACCCCTAGGGGCTCCTCAGAGTTACTGCAGGGGGCCCGTCAAATTATCCCAAACTTTTTTTCTTCCAAAAATATGTCCGAAAATACACTTAACATAAATACAACATATAATAAGCAAAGATAAATGTTCCTATTCGTTAAAAATTACAACATTGAAGATACCCACGAATCCTCGTGCAATAATGTGAAAGCCGAGCACCAGCTGTCCTAATGCTAAACCACTCTATGTGCGGCGCAAATATAACACTGGAAATAATTGCATGCCATATTAGCCAAATAGGTATGTATTATTAGCCTACGTATACGGCCATTCTTACGTTAATGTGATCTACAATGGATCGCTTTGTAACTTCTCGACCAAGAAACTCTGACAGACCCTGCACTTTATCACGAACCACTGGCGAAAGTTCAGAGGATGAGGCTAACGCACCTGCTAGCAGCCATGCTACAACTGCTGCTAAGCGCAAATGAGAATGAAGAAAATATTCAGAGAATGATCTCAAGTTTGGATTTACCTTTCAAGAGACTGGGGCCGTTGAATTACCAGTGTGTGTGTGTCATCTGCTCTGCCGTGCTGTCAGACGAAAGTATGGAACCATCAAAGCTGCAGCACCACTTGGAGACAACCCATACTCACTTGAAACAAAGACCAGTGGAATACTTTCAGGCCCTCCTCAAATCCCTCAAATGCCAACAGACATTCATGAGACAATCGGCTAAAGTTGGCGAGCTAGCTTTGAAAGCCTCATATCAAGTTGTTCTTCGGATCGCTCAGAACAAAAAGCCATACACAATTGCAGAGGATTTAACATTGCCTGCAGCCAGTGATGTGTGCAAAACAATGTTTAGGAATGATGAGTACGTTAATAAACTGAAAAGCATTCTGTTGTCGGACACAGCCGTTGGTCGCCGTATTGATGACACGGCATCTGATGTGAGGGTGCGACTAGTAGAGAAACTGAGGCTGGCAGAGGCTTTTGCAGTACAACTGGATGAGTCCACGGACGTGTCAAACGACGCTCAGCTTTTGGCGTTTGTCGACCAAAATGAAATGCAGGAGGAATTCTTGTGTTGTAAGCAGCTGCCTGAACGCACAACAAGATCTGAAATGTTCAAAGTGATCGCTGTTTATTTTTGTCAGAGAAAATGACATACCCTGGGCAAAATGTGTTGCGTTGTGCGCTAATGGTGCCAGAGCCACGGCCGGTTCAAAGGCTTGGCTCCCCAAGTGACGTGGACACATTGCATGCTACTGTAACCAGGTTAAAATAAATGTTTTTATTTTATTTTGTTTGAGTATGAAATATCACCAAATCCTGTCTGTGTGCTGTTATTTGTGTTTACTACATTTTATTTTATGTCATTATTTACTTTTATGTATGTTTTTCAACGACCGTCATATACATGTACTGTCGCTTTAAGAGAGAGGTCTTGTGGGTACACGGAAGAGGGAACGCGGGAGAGGCCATTTGTGTTTTGTGGGAGGAGTCTCAAGCAGCAATCGAGCCGAGCCACACGTGTTTCTTACCGTGGGACAGTTTTGCTGGTTGAGGAGAACGTAACCTTGAGTATCCCTGTAAGAAGATACTGCAAGCTGTAGGATAAAATACTTGTTTATCCTTTCTTACATCGGAGTCCCGTGGACGGTTTCTACTTCTAACGCACACGAGTGGAGTCCGGGCAGTGGTTGAACTTCGACCCCCACGTCCGTAAGAAACACCGCTCCCGCTGGAGGACTGGACGGTTGTCGAAGGGTTTGAAACCAAAATAAATGGCAAGGTGGGCCAAATAGAGTCCTGTGTGTCCCCGCTCCTTCCTTGATCATGATGATGATGATGATGATGATGATGAGAGACTGAGGGCCCCCCACAACACCTGGGGCCCCACCCAACTAGAACACAACGCAGAGCTAATGATGAGAGTGACGGGCATGCAGCAGGCTGACCAGCACAGAACAGCACAGGACTGCCCCCGTTACATTGGTGCCGTGACCCTCCTGGATTCTGAGAGTGACATCAGTTGCTCGCCGCGGGAGGCTGCTGTCGTCATCAAGCCCCAGACGTCCTCAGGTATTTCTACAGACTGTACACTCATGTTACAGTGGACTGGAGTTGAGCTGTGTGGACACTGGGCAGTCATAGCTGTGGTTACCATGGACTGGGCTTGTGAACAGGACATTTGTATATACTGAAGGAAGAAAAACACACGAAAAAAAAAGGAAAAAAAGGGTAATGTAGATGTATCCCTCACTGATGTCTCCGACCTGGCTCACTTGTATGAAGACAAGTGTGCCAAAGCACCTCAGGGTTCGCGTATGGTCATTCAGGCGACACAGAGGATTCAGGCTTTCAGTGACTTGTTCTATGCTCCTGTTCTTGTCAACCAGAGTGTGCAGCTTAATGGCATGTTGGATACTGGCTCTATGTCATGCAGTATCAGTGAAAATGCAGTAGAGAAGCTCCGCTCTGGGGGTGTTTTACCTGAGAAGCAGCAGCCTGAAGAGAACATTGTCTTGATTGGCTGCGGTGGTCTGGAGACTAGGCCTGATGGTTTTTATGACCTCAACATGCAGCTTTATGGTGTTTCCTTTGTCATACCCACTCTGGTCGTGCCCGGTCAGCATGATGATCTGATAGTCGGCACAAACGTCATTAAACATGTGGCCCATGTACTCAAGAGTGGTACTGAGTACTGGGACATCGCGTCCAGACAGGAACATCCGTCTAGTCCTGACGTTGAACAGTTCTTGTCCATGTTCACGAATGTAGAGCGCTTGAGGGGTGGTGCAGTTCCTGAGAAGATAGGTACTGTTAAGCTCACCCAGGCCGTGACACTCTTACCGAGGCACGAGCACTTAGTCTGGGGCAGACTTCCTGCTAAGGTGCCTATGTCAGCTGGAAGCACTGTTGTTGTGGAGCCGACAGACTCCAAGGCCATGCCACGCAGTGTCCTCGTAGGTCGACTTGTCACACCGCTCTGGGGTGATAGGTGGGTACCCATGACTGTTGTCAATCCATCTGAGCAAGCCATCACACTGAAAAGGAACTGCAAGTTGGCTGATGTGTTTCCATGCTTGGCGATTGAGGACTTTAATGTTTTCCAGGGACTGCAATCAGTTGCAGGGAGGCATGAGTCCAACGCCACAGATAGTGCCTGTCCCCCTGTCCAGCCGGCTAGGAGTTTGTCAGAGCTCGGACTCAGTGACATTGACCTCAGCTCCTGTCAGGTTAGTGAGGCATGCAAGTCCCAGCTCACTCAGCTGCTCACCGAGTACCATGACATCTTCTCCAGGGACTCTCTGGACTGTGGCTAGGTCACAGGATACACACATCGCATCCATCTGGTGGATGAGCGCCCCTTTCGCTTGCCCTACAGGAGGGTTCCCCCAGCCCACTATCAGAAGTTGAGACAGGTTCTCACTGATATGGAGGAGAAAGGGATTATCCGGAAGTCCTCGAGCGCATACGCTTCACCGCTGGTTATGGTATGGAAGAAGGATGGCGGGCTTCGGATCTGCACTGATTTCAGATGGCTGAATGCTCGGACCTTGAAAGACGCTCATCCCTTGCCACACCAGTCGGACTGTCTTGCCGCGCTGGGTGGTAACTGCCTCTTTAGTACGATGGACCTCACCTCTGGCTTCTTCAACATCCCAATGCATGAAGATGACAAGAAGTACACTGCTTTCACGACTCCCCTTGGGTTGCATGAATACAATCGCATGCCACAGGGCCTTTGTAATAGCCCTGCAGCCTTCATGAGAATGATGATTGGGATCTTTGGGGATCTGAACTTCACGAAGCTTTTGTGCTATCTTGATGATCTTCTTGTCTTCGCGCCGTCAGAGGTTGAGGCTCTGTCGAGGCTCCGCACTGTGTTTCAGAGGTTGAGGGAGAACAACTTGAAACTGGCTCCGAAGAAGTGTCATCTGCTGCAGAAGCGGGTGCGGTTTTTGGGCCACGTGGTTGATGGCGGAGGTGTGTCTGTCGATCCCTCCAAAGAAGGGGTCATTTCCAACATGACAGTGCAGGATCTCATGGAAGGTGATGGGTGCACGCCTTCTGTTCGTAGGATCAAATCTTTCCTTGGTATGGTATTTTACTACCAGCATTTCCTCCCGAACTGCTCCTCCGTGGCTAAGCCCCTGTTCGCCCTTACAGCTGGACAAAAGAGGAGGGGGAGGTCAGCTAAGGATAAGAAGCCCCATGGCAGCTTCCGTAAGCTTACCTCCGCAGACTGGACGGTGGAATGTGGGGAAGCATTTGATCTGTTGAAGACGATGTTACTGGAGTGTGTGGTGCTTGCCCATCCAGACTTTGAGGTGCCTTTCATTTTGTCGGTCGATGCGTCTTTGGACGGACTCGGCGCGGTGCTGTCTCAAGTGCCCCGAGGAGAGTCCAAGGCCAGACCTGTTGGTTTTGCAAGCAAGTCCCTCAGTGCCTCACAGCGGAAGTATCCAGCTCATAGACTGGAGTTCATGGCGCTGAAGTGGAGTGTTTGTGAAAAGTTCAGCCACTGGCTGAAGGGTCAAAGCTTCACCGTTTGGACAGATAATAATCCGCTGACTTATCTCCTAACGAAGCCGAAGCTTGACGCGTGTGAGATCCGCTGGGTGTCTAAGTTGGCGTCTTACACTTTCGATCTCAAACACCTGCCAGGGAAGAAAAACGTGGTGGCGGATGCCTTGAGTCGCGACCCTTTTTCCAAGCCCGTCAGTCAGAGGCTACTTAGGGAGCCCTACCCGGCCCTTGTTCAGGAAGCCGACGGGGTTGAGGGGGACTCTGTGCAGGATGTTTTCAGACTCAGTTGCCAGTCCCAAACAGTGAGTAGTGCGCGATCTGGGTTTGCTTGTGATGCAGCTGAGGTCAGGGCTTTTTGTCAAGCCAAATGTGACTGGCCTGATGCATCAGTATTCACAGCACTCAGTTTGGTCCAGCACGTTCAGCATCTGTCGGGTGGTCAGGATACACTGCCAATGTTATCCACCGAGGAGCTCAGGTTGAGTCAGGAGCAGGACCCCTGCATCTCCAAGGTGTTGCCCTTTGTCGCTGTTCGGAAGCGGCCATCGAGACGTGAGAGGCATGGTGCTGACCAGAAGGTCCTCAGGCTGTTGAAACAGTGGGAGAAGTTGGAAGTCAATGATGGTGTCTTGTACAGGGTGACAAAGGACCCAGTGTCCAAGCAGAGGAGGTCTCAGTATGTTTTACCTCTGAGTCTGAAAGACAAGGCACTGTCTGGCATCCACGATCACGCTGGTCATCAGGGCCAGGACCGTACTCTCTCTCTTGCAAGGCAGCGTTTTTATTGGCCTGACATGGAGAGGGATATCAGAGCATATGTCAGATGCTGTCGGAGATGTGTGTTTGGGAAGACCCCAGAGCCAGCTGCTTGCGCGCCCCTGGAGAGCATTAAAACTTCCGCACCGATGCAGCTTGTGTGTATGGATTTCTGGTCCGCTGAGGACAGTAAGCAGCGGTCAGTCGATGTCTTAGTGGTTACTGACCACTTCACTAAGCTTGCTCACGCGTTCCCCTGCACTAATCAGACAGCGAAGCAGGTCGCTAAGAAACTCTGGGATCATGTATTCTGTGTTTACGGGTTTCCGGAGAGAATACATTCTGACCAGGGCACAAACTTTGAGAGTAACCTGATTGCAGAGCTTCTCAAGTTGGCGGGTGTAGCGAAGTCCCACACGACGGCCTACCATCCTATGGGTAATGGCGGGACAGAGCGTTTTAATCGCACGATGGGGAATATGCTCCGTTCCCTTCCGCTTCAGCAGAAGCAACAGTGGCCTCAGCAGATCCATTCTCTCACGCTCGCGTACAATGCCACTGTTCACGAGACCACGGGTTATGCACCTTTCTTCCTGATGTATGGGCGTGTCCCAAGACTGCCGGTGGATGTTATGTTCAGGCAGGTTTTGCATGATCCTCACGTTGTTGACTATGACTCTTATGCTCAGTCTCTGCTTTCCTGTCTAAGGAGTGCAATGGAGATCACTCAGAAGCACTCCACGGCTGAGCAGCAGCATCAGGCGCGACAGTACAACAGACATGCCAAGGGCACTGTCCTGTCTGTCGGGGATCGTGTTTTGGTTGCGAACCAGAGTGAGCGAGGGAAGAGAAAGTTGGCTGACAAATGGGAGAACGGAGTGTACACGGTTGTCGGTGTCAACCCCAATATCCACGTCTACAAGATTCAGGATGCAGAGGGGCACACCAGAGTGGTGCACAGGAACCGTTTGTTGGAGGTCAACTTCTTGCCCCTTCCTGAGTTAGATCAGGGTGAGGAGTCCAGTACAACCAGTCAGTTGCTTGACTGCGCAGAGTCCGATGAGGAGGACAGTGCAGATGGCCTGACGGTCTCAGGGGATGCAGTGGGGCTAGCAGTCTCATCACTTGGAGACTCGCCTAGATCTGAGTGGGCAGAAGCGGAAGAGTTCATTCCGTCTAGTCTGGTAGTCAGTCCTGTGGGGGCCACTGCTCAGACTCCACCCAACACACACGCACCACACAACACACATGCACCACACATAGAGGCATCACACTCACTCGATGTTGGTGTTATATCTCACACTGATTCGCACACAGAAGCACCACACTCACTCGATACAGATGTTGCAGCTCGCACTGTCTCACGCACACAAGTAGAGAGCGATGGTCGGGTTAGGACACGCACAGGGAGGGTGGTGAGGTCAGTGAACAGGTTAATGGAATCTATGGCTCAGATGCCATTTCTACGGAGTGTGAGGGTTTGAACTTTGATGGAGGTTGGAGTCATTCAAACTAGTTTAATGTGAGTTATTAGGTGTCTATCAGACAGGGTTGTTTTGGGCCAAGTGCATGGTGTGGCGTATCAGGCGTCACATTGATCTAAGGGAATTCTGAGACTTGATCAACCTCATTATTTTCTGGACCTCGTAACCGAGGTAGCTCCTAAGTTGACTGGAGGACTAGGTCCTTCTTTTCACTTGTGCCAGTAGTCAGTGATGGACTTTTCCTTTCCTCTTTCTCTTTTTATCCTGCTGTCAGGATGTTGGTGAATTTCAGGAGGGGTGAATGTAACCAGGTTAAAATAAATGTTTTTATTTTATTTTGTTTGAGTATGAAATATCACCAAATCCTGTCTGTGTGCTGTTATTTGTGTTTACTACATTTTATTTTATGTCATTATTTACTTTTATGTATGTTTTTCAACGACCGTCATATACATGTACTGTCGCTTTAAGAGAGAGGTCTTGTGGGTACACGGAAGAGGGAACGCGGGAGAGGCCATTTGTGTTTTGTGGGAGGAGTCTCAAGCAGCAATCGAGCCGAGCCACACGTGTTTCTTACCGTGGGACAGTTTTGCTGGTTGAGGAGAACGTAACCTTGAGTATCCCTGTAAGAAGATACTGCAAGCTGTAGGATAAAATACTTGTTTATCCTTTCTTACATCGGAGTCCCGTGGACGGTTTCTACTTCTAACGCACACGAGTGGAGTCCGGGCAGTGGTTGAACTTCGACCCCCACGTCCGTAAGAAACACCGCTCCCGCTGGAGGACTGGACGGTTGTCGAAGGGTTTGAAACCAAAATAAATGGCAAGGTGGGCCAAATAGAGTCCTGTGTGTCCCCGCTCCTTCCTTGATGATGATGATGATGATGATGATGAGAGACTGAGGGCCCCCCACAACACCTGGGGCCCCACCCAACTAGAACACAACGCAGAGCTAATGATGAGAGTGATGGGCATGCAGCAGGCTGACCAGCACAGAACAGCATAGGACTGCCCCCGTTACACTACATAGGAGGGTTTCCGTGCAACGTCATCACAGAGATGCGTGCGCAACTAGGGGGCAGAAAGCAGCTACAGCGCAGAGATTTTAACCAAGATAGAGCTTAGCTACAGCAGAGATGACACGCAGTTGTTGTGCAATAAACTGCACAAACCGCCAAAAGGATGGGTGGAAAATGTTCTTTGTTGAACCGGTTTGGTGGCTTTCAAAAGATTATGCGTCTCATAATCTTTTGACAGCTACCAAAGCGGTTTTGCCCCCTGGCTGCGCACGCACCGAGTAATGTTTATAAACAGGAAACCCATCTATAGGGAGTCTCTCGTTGCCAAAGAAATGAGTGCTGAATTGCCAGATGTCATGGACTGTGTCGTGAAAGCTGCCAATGTTATCAAGAGAGTGCTTTCGAACGCATCTCTTTTCCTCTTTCTGTGCTGCTGCAGGAGAAGAACACACTGCACTACTTTACCATTCTGGGGTTTGATGGCTTTCGCGTGGAGCAGTGCTGTCAAGTATGTTCGAGTTACGTACGTCTGTTAGGGAGTTTTTACTTTGCCAAAACTGCTCAGAACTGGCTGCAAATTTCAGTGACGATGTCTGGGTTACTAAACTTGCACATTTAGCAGACGTTTATTCTGAGCTGAACTGACTCAACAGTGCAAGGTCGCAACACATGCCTTCCACACGTGCCTTCCAGCTGTATGACAGAATGGAAGGCTTTCTGAAGAAAATCAAAAGATGGAGGGAGCGAGTCAGGGAGGGCACTTTTTCTATGTTTCCATCAGTGGATGAGTTGGGAGATTCTGCAGTGCTCTCGCCTCACATAGCACACACAATTGTTGCACACTTGGAAGCCCTCGAGGGTCAATTTGGGAAATACTTTTCTGAAGCTGACTCCTGGTGCAGGGACAAGACATGGATACAGTTTCCAGTCAAAGATAATGCAGCAGATGGCTCAAACTTGACAGTGACAGAGGAGGATCAGCTCATCGAACTATCCACTGACAGTACATACAGAAACATGTATGAGACAAGACCACTCATCCAGTTCTGGATCTCTTGCCAGAAAGACTTCCCACAATTGACAGCAAAAGCAATGAGGAGCCTTTACCATTTGCAACGACACATCTCTGCGAGAGTGGATTTTCCTCCCTTACCTACCTGAAAAGCAAGTACAGGTCAAGACTGCAGCCTGAGGCTGATATGACCCTCTGCCTGGCAACCTCCATCTGCCCTAAAATAGATAAGCTGTGTGTGCCACTCACCAGGGTCAGACCTCTCACTAAGGTAGGAGCTGTGCCATCCACACATAAAGTTAAGCTTAATTCTTCATTGTCCCTCCCCCATTAAAATTGTGAAATTGTAAATGTAAAAAATGTCAATATAGAATTAAAACATGTTCTATTACGCCCCCCAGTGTTTTACATATACGCACGTATGTGTATGGGAGTATAGGTATGTATGCGTGTGTGTGTGTGTGTGTGTGTGTGTGTGTGTACACTCACCGGCCACTTTATTAGGCACACCTGTCCAACTGCTCGTTAACACAAATTTCTAATCAGCCAATCACATGGCAGCAACTCAATGCATTTAGGCATGTAGACATGGTCAAGACGATCTGCTGCAGTTCAAACCGAGCATCAGAATGGGGAAGAAAGGTGATTTAAGTGACTTTGAACGTCGCATGGTTGTTGGTGCCAGACGGGCTGGTCTGAGTATTTCAGAAACTGCTGATCTACTGGGATTTTCACGCACAACCATCTCTAGGGTTTACAGAGAATGGTCCGAAAAAGAGAAAATATCCAGTGAGCGGCAGTTCTGTGGGCGAAAATGCCTTGTTGATGCCAGAGGTCAGAGGAGAATGGCCAGACTGGTTCGAGCTGATAGAAAGGCAACAGTAACTCAAATAACCACTCATTACAACCGAGGTATGCAGAAGAGCATCTCTGAACGCACAACACGTCGAACCTTGAGGCAGATGGGCTACAGCAGCAGAAGACCACACTGGGTGCCACTCCTGTCAGCTAAGAACAGGAAACTGAGGCTACAATTCGCACAGGCTCACCAAAATTGGACAATAGAAGATTGGAAAAACGTTGCCTGGTCTGATGAGTCTCGATTTCTGCTGCGACATTCGGATGGTAGGGTCAGAATTTGGCATCAACAACATGAAAGTATGGATCCATCCTGCCTTGTATCAACGGTTCAGGCTGGTGGTGGTGGTGGTGTAATGGTGTGGGGGATATTTTCTTGGCACACTTTGGGCCCCTTAGTACCAATTGAGCATCGTGTCAATGCCACAGCCTACCTGAGTATTGTTGCTGACCATGTCCATCCCTTTATGACCACAGTGTTCCCATCTTCTGATGGCTACTTCCAGCAGGATAACGCGCCATGTCATAAAGCTCGAATCATCTCAGACTGGTTTCCTGAACATGACAATGTACTCAAATGGCCTCCACAGTCACCAGATCCCAATCCAATAGAGCACCTTTGGGATGTGGTGGACCGGGGGATTCGCATCATGGATGTGCAGCCGATAAATCTGCAGCAACTGCGTGATGCTATCATGTCAATATGGACCAAACTCTCTGAGGAATGTTTCCAGTACCTTGTTGAATCTATGCCACGAAGGATTAAGGCAGTTCTGAAGGCAAAAGGGGGTCCAACCCGGTACTAGCAAGGTGTACCTAATAAAGTGGCCAGTGAGTGTATATCCATCCATTATTCTTAACCGCTTATCCTGCTCTCAGGGTCACGAGGATGCTGGAGCGTATTCCAGCAGTCATTGGGCTCAGTCGGGGTGACACCCTGGACAGGCCGCCAGGCCATCACAGGGCTGGCCCACACACACACACACACACACACACACACACACACACACACACACACACACACACATATTCATTCCTAAGGACAATTTAACATGGCCAATTCACCTGACTTACATGTCTTTGGACTGTGGGAGGAAACCGGAGCCCCCGAAGGTAACCAACACAGACACGGGGAGAACATGCAGACTCCACACAGAGGACGACCCGCGATGACCCACCAAGGTTGTACTCCCCCGGGGCTTGAATCCAGGACCTTCCTGCTGTGAGGCGACCGCGCTAACTACTGCGCCACTGTGCCGCCAATATATATATAAAATTTGTGGGGGCGGGTTTTCTTCCACTTATTCAGTTCACTTCTGTACAAGTAATGTAAGTCATGTACATTCTTATTTTCCTAAATAAAAAAAAATTACAAAAAAAGTGCTCTATAAATATATGAATCTGTCAATAATTATTATTTTAATGGTTTAGCATTGTATACACCATTACAAAGTACTTTCATACATGGCACTATAGGCTGCCCTACACATTATTAGTTTAATAAGCAACACAATTTTATACAATATGTAATAGGGGGTCCCTCCGCCGTGTCTCTATCAGGCTAGGGGTCCTTGGCCTGAAAAACGTTGAAGACACCTGTTCTATTCTATTCTATTCTATTCTCAGTTTTGCAAATGGGAGTTAACAGAATGATTAAATACATAATGCTTTAATTTTTGATTACTTTTCAAACTTTTTTTCCATTCAGCTGTGTGTGGAGCTGAATGCATACCTGCTGGCAGACATGGCCCATATCAGCGGCCTGGTGGCAGCTGGAGCAGTTCCATCCCCTTTCCAGCATGCTGACCTGGTGACCACCACCACCCACAAGTCCTTGCGTGGAGCTAGGTGAGGACCACCTTTATGTAATTTATCTCTGTAACATGCCAGTGCTAATGATAACCATGTCAGTGGATTGAAAGATGTTTATTTTCTAATTAAGTTTGAATTAATTGGGACTTAATGATATGCTTTTAATATCAGTTTTTAATTTTGATTAGTTTTGATTCCTATTACTCTTTGTAAAAGTCAATATGCAGTAGGAGGAATACTTTTTTTAAACAATGTATTAATTGAGACCCCCCCCCCACAGAAAAGATAAAATACCAAAAAAAGATACAATACAGTCAATACAAACAGTATCAAACATCAATTCCTCCCTCCCCCCTCCACAATGTCCACAATGAAGAAAAAAAACAAAGAAAGAAAATGCGTAAGTACAAGAGATGGACATACTAACAGGTGAATGCATGCAGAATATTATTCTCTTACATAATGTTGCAGTGTACCTAGCCCTTTTGTGGCTTAGCCAAACTTAAGAGTAGTTTACAGAACTAAACAACAGCCCTAGGAACCCACCAGGTGGGCCAGCAAATTCCTTGGACCACCCGGACTGAAAATAGGAGGAATACCCAAAAGAAGTTGGTGGTCCATTACTCTTGGAAATTGGCATATTACAGTTTGAGATGATGTCTTCCTAACACATAATGTTGTATGTACTGCAGGGCAGGTCTGATCTTCTACAGGAAGGGAGTGAGGTCAGTGGACAAGAAAGGTCGGGAAGTGACCTATGACCTTCAGAACAAGGTCAACTTTGCCGTTTTCCCGTCACTGCAGGGAGGCCCTCACAACCATGCCATCGCAGGCGTAGCTGTTGCCCTCAAACAGGTTCAGAGTTCTCTTTCTTTCACAGCTTCTCCAGTAAAATGGTTTTCACTGGTTGACGCTGGTGAAATTAACAGCAAAATCTCTCTCCTGTGTCTCCCGTAATCCACCTCACTCTGTATGTTCCTACCACAAGAATCGTAAAAATAAACCCAGGCGCTCAGCATACTCATATGCTAATGTCCTAAAGCTGAAGTTTGAGGTTGTACCTCTGATGGTGTCTCTGGCCTGAACGAACTTTTCTGGGAGCAAAATAATTGATAGTGTTCCTGGATGGGAGGCCAGTAATGTGTCCCAACATTGCAGTTAGTGACTCCTACAGGTTTGTGTCTGTGTGTGTGTATTGGGGGGGGGGGGCAGTACAGCTGTAATTGGAACAGGGGTAAATAGCATAACCTGCAGCTGACCGGTGAAATGAAGCAGTCGGCCAGCCCCCTGTGTATTAGAGTATGCATGTGGAACCTTATGCCCTCCTCAGCTGCTGTAAGGATCATGCAATGATGGGATGTAAATGGGAGAAAATTGAAGAAAAGAAAAAAATCAGTGAAATTAGAAAAGCTATGTGGACTTCCTGTTTCTTCTTCTTTTTTTAATAACGGGTCAACACGTGACTTTTTAAAGGACTCCAAAAACATTTGACCACTTGCTCTTCATTTGCATTGTCAAAATCCCATTTTTGATAAAATCCACAAGTTTTATAATAGAAGAAAAAACAAAAACAAAAAAAACAAAGGCCACTTCAGATGTTCCTGACATTATTTATGTTGCCCCACCTCTGTTCTTGCTGTCACTCTCTCTCTGTTGTGCCCAGTTTCCATCTTTAACAGTGTACTTTTTGTCTATCTAGGCTTCCACTCCCATGTTCAAACAGTACATTGCTCAGGTCCTACTCAATGCCAAGGCCATGGCTGATGCCTTGCTGAAGAAAGATTTCACCCTTGTGTCAGGTAAAGAACAAGCTAATGAGAGTTTCCTAGTGCTGAACTTTGCCTTACTGGCAGCTTTTTTTTTTGGGTTTTTTTTGCAAGGTTTGAAGTCTTGTAGATGCACAGCCACCCAGTGTTGGGCTACAGTTAATCCTGATCTGTTGCTGTGATAGATGGGGTTGTAAAAATTCCATCACAGTCTGTTTTTATTCATCACATTTGTTTTCATGTTTACCGGTGTTGACATGGTGTCCATTGGGTATTCCCTAATTGTGGTACTTTCTTTTGGGTCAGCTTTGTCCTTGATAAGAACAAAGATGTCAAGCAGGGACACTAAATTCTGTTTACAGATGTTTCTATTCCACATGAAATTACTTGATTTGGTCACTGCCTAGCGATACTCGCTTCCATTTGTATAAATCTCACAGTGCGATATTTGCTCCTCTGAGCTCCAGCGTATCTGCACCATAACTGACAGAAATATAAATCAGAGGTTTCTCAATTCCATAAATGATGGAAACGTATTTTGTTAACACAACTCTTGCAACCACTAATTTCAAATGGGAGGTTATAGGTTTCTCATTTTCCCCTTTTCCAATTGATGTCGGTTCACATCCCCACTTTAGTTTATTTGTTTCGTAGGTCTAGGGATGACGTCTTGGCTGACATGTGACATAAGTGGAGCCCTCACCTGCCAGCATTTTACTTATTGAACTGACTGATTGTCATCCACAGACCTACATTTATATGAATAGTAGACAAAAAGCAACAAAACACAAAGAAATAATGTTCTCCCTCTTAAGCAGCGATTTGAGGAGGAATGAAAGACCAGTGACATTAGCATTGTAAGTATACTTTACAGCCCATCCTGGTTTCGTCTACATGCTAGTAGAAAGTGAAGTAAAATGGCAGTTCATACCTACCCATCCCTTATCAAGTATAAATGAAACTTGCCTCTGCTTCACACTCCAACTCACATGGACAAGACTAGACAAGGATTAGAATAGAATAGATTTTACAATACACATACTACATCTTAATCCATCAACATCCCTGAGCATCCCAAATAACCCTCTTGCCAGGTGGAACAGACAACCACCTGGTCTTGGTTGACCTCCGACCCCGCGGCATGGATGGAGCTCGGGCAGAGAGGGTCCTGGAGCTGGTGTCGATTACCGCCAACAAGAACACCTGCCCTGGGGACAAGAGTGCCCTAACCCCTGGAGGACTCAGGCTTGGTATTGAGTTTAGTAAATGTATGGATCCAGCGTGTTGGCGAATGCATGTTTCTCTCAGTGTGGAACCTCAAGAGGCTGGGGTGTGTGTGGGCAGGGTCTCCCAGCCACTTAATCTGTTTGACTGGCACTATGTTGCTGTGTGTGACCCCCCCCCATACCCTCTATGTGTGTGTGTGTGTGTGTGTGTGTGTGTGTGTGTGTGTGTGTGTGTGTGTGTGTGTGTGTGTGTGTGTGTGTGTGTGTGTGTGTGACAGTCTGTCTAAGCTTTAGGTGTCGTTTCCTTTGTTTTCTTTGACAGCGTCTGTCTACCTGTGTCTTTGTGTCTTGAGTCTCAGCATGTCTTTGTCCTCTCATCCACATAGACCTCTGTTGTGCAGCAGTGTCAGCCTCATGACCCCTTTTAAACAACATCAGCATGCTGTTTTCATTTTCTTCTTTTAATTTAATCATGCTCTTCTCCCCCTTGGTAACAGGAGCTCCTGCCCTAACCTCCAGACAGTTTAAGGAGGCTGACTTCGAGCGGGTGGTGGACTTCATCGATGAGGGAATCCACATCGCACTGGATGTAAAGAGGAAGACTGGTGAGAGCAGATGAACATTTCTGCTTTTTGCTGAAACTTGTGCTCAGGCATTCAGCTGACCCTTTTATCCACAGCTTGTGGAGGAGAGGGACATCCAGTTAAGGGACTCATGTTTGTTTTGAAATGACAAAGGTACCTGAGTAAAGCTGCCATTTTAATTTCAGTTCTTGAAAAGATTGCAGTTTTTTTGACTCAATTTTTGTGTGCAGCATTAAAATAATGTTGAAGAATTACTGAAAACGATACCTATTAAAAAGAAGTGACTAAGATATGACGGCCTGAAACCTCCTATTTCTAAACATCATTGATTTAGATTTATTGATATCAGTATTGCCTGTTCTAAATTATTATATTGTTTATGATTTAAAGTTTGTTTTTGTTTTTTGGGTTTTTTTGGCTACATATAGTCATATATAACATATATAACAGATGTGAATTGATGCTGTTGTTTACGATAATTGAACATCCTACAGCGCAGTCAGATACAGAACAATTTTGATATAAAAAAAAACATTACAAGGGCAAATGTAACATACTCCTCCTATGCTGATTCTCTTTCTCAACAGGCAACCTGGCCAGTTTCAAGTCTTTCTTGCTGGAGGACTCTGAGACAGTGAAGCGCATCACGGACCTCCGCCAGCGGGTGGAGACATTCGCTAGACCCTTCCCGATGCCGGGCTTCACAGACCACTGATGTGTCTATAGAAGTAGACTGGCTAGAGAGAGGATGCTGTAGTATGTCTTTGTAGCATCCTGCTGCTGTCATGTTCAGTACAGTTGGACCAGTGGAGTGTTAAAGTAGAGATTACGTCATACTATATTTTATTGATCCCAGGAGGGAAATGCTGTTTTTGCCTGCTCCCCTCTATGTGTAGATCAGACGACATCGACAGCAGCCTTGCGCATGGAGCTCTCAGGAATTCAGTCCAGCGCTTTGCTCAAAGGCACATCAACAGTGTGAATGCTTGCCTATGATCATTTTTACTTGCGCGCCACTACCCTTATTATGAGAGTAATCAAGGCAATATTTGGATTAAAGTATTTAATCTGTTCAAAATGACACAGTTTCTCTTAATACTTAGGTATACATGGATTCCTTATGAGTCCAAAGTCTGCAGTCTAAGGTTTTTATATTGTACTATAAAAAAGCAGTTGTCTTGCCCTGGAGACCTTCACATGCACAGATTCAAAAAGCCCAAAGAAGCCCAACCAAGGCATTTCCATGCACTGATAAATTGAAAGAGTGAGCAAAACTCAAGGTGTATTGAACATGTTATGGTTTTCCCTATTTTGACCTCACCCTGACAGAGATAAACATATCACTCTATGGCCACCATTGTCAGTGATTCAGCCAAACTGGTAACAACATAAAAAGGAGTGTATCTTAAGGAAAAAGCCTTTTGTGTCTGTTTCCGTTTTGTCTTCCACATTTTCCACACATTCCACATTTTCCAGTTTCTTGCGAGGACAGCTTTCCCAAGCCTGAAACCAAAAGGGACCCCTAAGTGTCTCAGCTATGTGGCACTTTTCACCCCATAGCCATTTGCAGGGCCTTAACGTCAGACTTGGTCCCAGGGCCCCAGGGCCCCAGGAAGTGTACTGTGGCTCTGTAGGACATGCAACACATTCATTTTACACTCGCCAAACTGTAAGCCCAAAAGGAAAGAGCACCAAATTTTCCAGAGAATTCAATTATATTTTCTAAAATGTACTTTTGTTTTCCTTTATTTACGTTTCAATTCAGTTGTCAGTTTAATGTATGTTGTAATTCAAAGCTTTATGAGAACTGCCTTAAACCTTTCAGTAAATAAATAGAAAAACTGATTTCTGAGGATTGTGGAGTTTGTTTATGATGTTGTCTCTTTCTTATGATCCTCTATAGTTTAGTATCTGACAGTATACCCACCGTCGGAACTTACATTGCAATTTTTTACAATACCTGTTTGCGTTGGTGTCACCATATACAAGTTGCAGAGTCCGGCGGCTCTGTTTACAGTGAAGTGGATGAAGGGAGGGGGCTTCTCCCTGTTCGAAAACTTGAAGCAATGTTAAACTGCTGGCATTTCCTCTAACAACTTCCTCTCGCTTAGGGTCCAGTCAGTAAACAACAGCGAGCTCTGCTTTATCTTATCTCAGGGCAATGTGACAGCACTGGATGACAGCGGGACTCGGAGCATCACTGGTGGTACCCCTTCGGTGTAAAAAGGGATACATAAGTAGACTAACTGATAAATAGTGCATGACGCGGGGCCTTGCAGTTGAACGGCTACCCATACTCACCACACCACCTCGCTGCTTTCACACCGTATAATGCTGACAACCATGGATAACTTAACGTATGTCGTCACGTTAGGTGTTACGTAATACAACCCCCCCCCCCATTTCTCCATTTTCTCTGAATGCTGCACACGAATCCCACTCTCAAATATACACACAAATAAGAGATTAAAGCTTTCTTGTGCTGTTGAAAAGTCTTGATGTTTTACGTTTATTTATCTCTTCCAGTTAAGCAGAAAAGTTCCCGTCAGACCGTGAAGTCTCCTTTATGAAGGGGTCATGAAAGTGAAGTTCTGATGCGGCCTTCTCTAAGAGCTTAAAATCTGCCTTTTCTTCTGCATTTCAGTTAAATGTGCTTGAAACTTTATTGGCTTTTCAGATCATTATCCTATTTCTGTCAAAGGTTAATATCCGTCGTTCTGATAATAAACAGCTCATACAAACTCAGTTTATGTATCTTGTATCTCTCTTGGAAAGGATTAGGATAGTTAAGAGTACTTCTGAGTGTATACATGTTTAAGTTTGTTTATATGTAACTATGTGTGTTGCGTTTTTGTTTGTGTGTGTGTGTGTGTGTGTGTGTGTGTGTGTGTGTGTGTGTGTGTGTGTGTGTGTGTGTGTGTGTATGTGCTGTTCCCCTGTGTTTAAGTTTGATTGTATGTTTGTTCTTGGCTTTTACTGGTAAAGGAATGTGTCCTTTCCATAGAGAAAGGCCAGCTGAAACAGAGGTCAAAGGTCAGAGAAGATCTCAACTCTTTCTTCAGCACACACACACACACACACACACACACACACACACACACACACACACACACACACACACACACACATTGCATCAAAAAACAACTGCTCTTCCTCTGTTTCTCACGACCTAATAGCTCCTTTGACGCTGTGTGCGTATGAGCATGTGTGTGTGTGCGTGCGTGTGTGTGTGTGTGTGTGTGTGTGTGTGTGTCTGTGTGTGGGGTCTTCATGTGCACATGTCCGTGTTTGTGTCAGTGTGCATGTGAATTTTAGACCTTTTAAAATTCCTTTGGGGAAATAATTCGATGCCTCGTGTTTCATCGTTTTTGGTCACCGGCCCTCTCTTTTTGTGGTTTTCCTCAGCTTCCCTGTGGCGCTCCAAAGCACCACCATGCTTTGATGTTTGCTATTCTTTCTTCTTCTGCATCCCTTCTCTGTTTTGCCAGAGGGGAACACAATACGCAAAGAGACCAGTGAGGCTCCGCGGTGCAGAAAGTGGAAGAAGATGCAGCCCTCAGCAGTTACAACTCGCAATTTCATCCACAGTGTGCAACACAAAGGGTAAATATCCTGTGGGTTTCCTTATCTTCAAAAAATAGCAAACATGAGTGAGAAAGCAAGCTGGCAAGTAAGTATGTAAACAAGTACATAAGTAGCATTTAAGTAGGCAGGTATACGACTACAAACAACTGATAATCGCTTATATAATTAAAACTACGGTCCTGAGGATTTATAAAGCAAACAAATTTGCTTTCACATACTCATTGGTGTATTTAGAACATTAGCTAATCCATGAATAACCACATCATGAACTTTTTTTTCCTATTATTTTTTTTTAGAAATGTATTTCCGATTTTTCCCTTTTCTCCCAATTTAGTGGCCAATTGCTCCCTATTTTAGTTCAAACACCACCCTCGTACTGCATGCATTCGCCAACTGCATCTCTCTGGCCAGCAGCCTCGAAGGAGACGCCTCGCCACTTTTGTGACAAGGCGAATCCAGGCCGAACCACTGCTTTTTCCGGCACACACAGAGACGCATTCATGTGATGAACACAAGCCGACTCCGCCCCCCTCCTGAAGACAGCGTTGCCAATTACTGCTGCTTCATCGAGTCCGGCCATAGTCGGATCTAACGAGACCAGGTCGAGAACCCCGGTCCCCAGTGGGCAACTGCATCGACACAAAGCCGATGCTTAGACCGCTACACCACTGTGGACCCTTCATGAACATTTTTGTGGGCAACACGGTGGCGCAGTGGTTAGCACGGTCGCCTCACAGCAAGAAGGTCCTGGGTTCGAGCCCCAGGTTAACCCAACCTTGGGGGTCATCCCGGGTCGTCCTCTGTTTGCATGTTCTCCCCGTGTCTGCGTGGGTTTCCTCTGAGTGCTCTGGTTTCCTCCCACAGTCCAAACACATGTAGGTCAGGTGAATCGGCTGTACTAAATTGTCCCTAGGTGTGTGTGTGTGTGTGTGTGTGTGTGTGTGTGTGTGTGTGTGTGTGTGTGTGTGTGTGTGTGTGTGTGTGTGTGTGTGTGTGTTGGCCCTGTGACAGCCTGGTGACCTGTCCAGGGTGTCTCCCCACCTGCCGCCCAATGACTGCTGGGATAGGTTCCAGCATCCCCACGACCCCGAGAGCAGCATAAGCGGTTTGGATAATGGATGGATGGATAAAACACTTTTGTCATTGCTAATTTCAACGGCGACTGTCTGAATGTCTAAGGATGGTGTTTCACATCTCCCCTGTTACAGCCAAAAACAGAAGACTAAGGCAAGCACTGGTGAGCATGAAACAATGCTATGGCTAACAAGCAGATATGAAAGACCAAAGTTGCTCCAGACTTTAAGCAACAGGTAAAACCATCAATATCTAACATTTGGGTTCAACCATGTTTCTTTGTTCAGTGGGGAAGATATTGATGCAGTAGCACAGGCAACCCTGTCTCACTTTGAGTTTCATGAATCACCATAGGCGTATGTCAGTTGAACAAAAAATTACCATCTTCAGGTTTGTAGCTTTGACTAATTATGTAGTATGAGGCAATATGATAACAAGTAAAACATGTAATTTAGGTTTTAACCATACTACCACAAGCCAGTTGTGAGGGTAAAGTATGCAGTGATGTACTGCATGAGAACCATGTAGGGAGAACATAGCATGCCTGGTGGCACCATCTGTCTGACCTATCTGGCAAGATATTTTCATCAGTTTGGACCAGCAGGTCTTTGAGCTGCACAGTTTGTGCTTTCCTGTCAAATGTCAGGGAGATGCAAAGTACGGCACTGTTTATACAGTAAACTCAGACATGTGCTATGGAAGGTTTGTCAACAAGATGTTATTGCTGAGAGTAATGATTTATTTCCCCTCACATTATATATGCATGTTTTTCATTTGTCTATATGCATGTACACATGTACTGTATGTATGCATGGATGTATATATGTACTGTAACTATCACGAGAGACACTTGGAAATCACACACTGGAGGTAGGTTTAAGCAACCCTTTATTTGCATACATACACACATGTGCAGGGGTAAGGACGGCACTAGCTTCCTTAGTGATCCAAGATTCAGTTTTTTGTTGTTTTTTTTTTGTCCCATACTTCACATACAAGTACAGTGGGCAGCTTATTGGCCCCTGTAAGATTGTGCAACAAAAAGAAGAACACAAGTAAGGGATGAATAGTGGCGGTATTGTATAAGGGAGAATTCACTTCT